>NW_024430398.1:0-14347 GCF_017639785.1 Mesocricetus auratus
GCTTACCGGAGGTCTTCCTGACTCGGCATAAAAAGAAAAAAAACAGCAAGGTTGTTTTAAGAGACTCTGCTAACGATTAAAAGGTGTGTACGTACAGCTGGAAGTGGCAGCTTTGGCTGGATGTCAGCATGGACTGAGGCGGTAAGCTGGACTCACGCTTACGCCCGCCATCTTGAAACGGCAGTTTAAAACAGCCGCGGTTTTACAGATAAGACACGTGGCCAGAAAAACGTAAGGATTTACAGTAAAGTCAGACTTGGATGAACAAAACCTTTAAAGGTTTACAGTGTGTTTAAAAATATACGTGAGATTGAGAGAGAAAATGAAATGACAAAGTGGTATATAAATACAAAAGCCGGCGTTGTGATGGCGCACGCTGGTAAGATTTACTCCAGAGGCAGAGGCAGGCGGATTTCCAAAGAGAAATCCTGTCTCAAAGAAAAATAAATAAAAGTAAAATAAATAAAGTAATAATAGATAAATAAATAAGCCACATAAAGATGGAAAATACACAGAGAGTCTGGATACTGTACGCTATTGTGTTTTTCAGTTTTTTGCTTGCTCAGGAAGGAACTGCTACTAAAGTACACTTGCTTATAAATGCTGCTAAATTAATACAACTTATATCTTTTGAAAATGCCTTGACCTCAAAATTTAAGTATAAGGATATGTTACTTGGAAAGGAGAATTTGCTTATGTTTCTACAGAAAATGAAAAGCTGAGAATTCCTTCCAGGCTTCTGTGGTTTGACGAAACAAGACCCCCGGAAGCAGTGGACCAGGTGTTCCAACAACTGAGACAGCTAAGATGATACAGCCTTACAGACCCTGAAAATAAGGACTTATACAGGTTTCTGAGTTTTGTCATGATCCCCATGGTATAAATAGCGCCCCCTTCCAGCATGAAGCAGTTTGGAGTGAGCGACATCCTAATTCCCATCTTGTTTATAAATCTTTGTTTTCATTTAAATGGGATTGTTTATAATTGGTTAATGATCACAACCAATCTCTTTTTAATGGTAAAAAGGGGAATTATGGTATGGGTATTGTTTTTCATTTATTGATACAAATTCAAGGTCAATTTTGTGATGTGTATATTTCTCCTCTTGATTAAGTATTGTGCTTATACTGATCTTTTAAAATGTAATGCATAATTGAATGCAGACTATAGATAGTTACTTATACTAGAATTTATAGTTAGGTAAGTTAGGTTTTCTAGATATACAGAAATATATTTGAGATAAATAGTCTTCAAACCTTTCAAAGACCTTCAGAAAATGGCATTTAAAATGGTTTAGGGTTTTTCTTGACAATGAGAAATGTCTGCTCCTGGCAGCACCAATTACGTCTGAGATGGGCATCGAAGAAACTCGTTATGGAGTTTGCTTTCAACATGGCAAGATTAGCCATTTGGGCAAGAAACTGCTCTTGCCTAGACTGTTTGACTGTTGTTGTATAATCTGGACATGCAGGACCCACAGGAAAGTGACTGCTGAACTCAGTCTTACGGGTTCCTGCTTCATGGAAGAGTCTATGGGACATTCTGCAGGACACAGAAAAATGACTGACAGACTGCCAATGCAGATGGACAGTTTGAAATTTTCTGCTTTGCTGAGAAGTGTTCCAGACACATTGTGGCCTATGGGCTGAAGATGGATGCCCCAACGTTACAGAGGAACTTCGGGTGACTGTCCAGGCAGTAAGATATCTCTGTCAATCCTAGTGTTTATATATTATCCTTCTGTGGTCTTTGATGGAGTTGAAGACAGATAGTTATAATTATAGTTTTCCTTAGTTATGATAAAAGATAAGCTACATATAGAACTTTGGACTCACAATGATGGGATGGATGATATTTTCGTTAAATCTTGCTAAAATATTGTAACTATGTTCTTACTTGATAACTGTTCTGTTATATATAATTTGACTATGTTAAAGTTAAGACCTTTCTTTTAGTTTAAACAGAAAAGAGGAGATGATGGGGAAGTACATTTGTTAATAAAGCACTGTTGAGCCAATAGAAATCTAGATAGGTGGGACTAGGAGTCCAGGAGGATTCTGGGAAGGAGAAACACAAGAGAGTCGAAATGTAACCGCCTTGGGGTAGGAAGCCCAGAAACGTCTACGGTAAGAGAAATACATAGATTAACAATTATGGGGTAATTACTTAAGTCAGAGCTAGCCAGTAAGAAACAAGCAAGGCCAACAGCTTTATAAAGAATATAGCCTCGTGTGTGTTTATTTGGGGACTACAATGTGGCAGAGCCCAGGAGGCTGGCGGGGGATAAGCCAAAGCAGCTAGCAAAGAAAAAGCTTCTCTTTACACATAAGGAACTATATTAAAGAGTCACAACATTAGGAAGGTTGAGAATTGCTGGTATGGCTAAAGACCTGGAAACCCAGGGATTACTGATATAATTCCTGGTTTCTACAATCTGGGAATACTGCAGTGTCAAGGACAGGAAAGGAAAGGATGCCTCAATGCCCAGATATCCATATATTCACTTCCCTTTGCCTCATTGCTTGCTGGACCCCAGATAACTGGATAACTCTCATTTGCACTGAGTGATGATTTCCCTACCCTAATAGCTTTAATGAGAATGTCCCCCATAGGCTCAAATGTTTGAATTCTTGGTCACTGTTTGGGAAGGTTTAGGAGGCATGGCCTTTCTGGAGGAAGTATGGTGGCAGTCTTGGATATTTCAAAGTCATGTGCCATTATCAATTTGCCCTCTCTCATTCCTGCTTATAGTTTAAGGCATGATATCTCAGCTTGCTGCTTCAGCCGCCATGCCTGCCTACAGCCATACTTCCCTGCTGTGATGGCAATAGACTTTATCACTCTGGAACCAAAAGTCCTAGTAAACCTCACCTTCTATAAATTGCTTTGGTCATAGTGTTTCATCACCTCTATAGAAGAGTAACTAATACACTTACATAATCCACTCAGCCCCTCTTGCTACTCTCTCCTGAAAACACTCTCATAGACACCCCAGATTAATACTTAACCATATTTCTGGGTAGTCCTGAATACAATCAAGTCAACATCAAAGTTAACCATTGTCCCCTGTTGCCTTCCAGGAGCTTCTTTACTGGCTTCTCTGTTCTCCATAGCTCTGGGGCTCCTGATAAGTTAGTAACTGTATGAATTGGAGCAGCATATGACCGTGTAACACAGTTCATTCGTGCTATTAGCAAATGATTATTATCATTATTGGTCTTAGCAACTGATTTGCTAACCTTCCCATTAAGAGAGTCACTCCCTATGTACCAATTGTGATGATAGGTGCACAGTACAGTTATGAGCAAAAAGCAAGTTAGTGAGTTGTGGTTGTTAGCAAGACAGAAGAAAAACCTCCAATATATTAGTCACATATTTAGCTTGCCACAGAAAGGTAGTAAAACTTCCTACACTTATGACCTTACAATAGTAACTTAACACCTGCTGGACAGTCAGGTGATCCGGCTGATAGAGGCTGCATGGCTACTGTACCTTTTACAAGTCTTTCAGAGCCATATTTAGCAATTTGGACCCAAATGCAAATCACAACAGTATCCTCAGATCAGTCATACGGGAAGGAAAAGAGATGGTAGAGGAGACCCTAAGAGACATCCCCATTTTGACCTTTGACCTCTCATTCCATTTGCTCATCTGGCTGTCAAAGGAACTGGCCCACGTTCCCTAGCCAGGCCTAAATTCATTACCTGAACTAATAAGTGAGTGAGGGAAGGTCAAGTGGGAAGTAGCTTGAAAATGTGCCCAACTTATTAATCAAAGATATAGGGGCCTTTACAGTGTCGGTATTTCATGAAATGGCCCTGGGTTCCTGTTCTTTGGGGGAGTCCAGAATTTTACCCTGCACTGGCAAATGAGAATAGGATGTTAGGAACTTGTGGGAATTTAATTCATAAAAGCATTAGTCCTACATACTCGGCAAACGGTCGATGTTGAAAGGCATTCCTAGGAATCATATGACTTGTTAATGAGAAAGTTCTTCTAGGTAACTCATTCAGAGGATGCATACCTTTGATGAGGAAATATGAGGAAAGCCAAATAGCAGACAAATGCAGCTTAACAAATTTGGAACATTTTATAGTCTGTTAATTTGGAGGGAATAATACAATTCCAGAAACTTCCCTTCTAGCTCCACCCCCCCAGCCCATCACAATAATAATAAGAGATATTTGAATGGTGCTTTATAATTTGCAAAGAGTCTGAACATTCATTTGCTCGCTCTACCTTCAGTGATAAAGAAGCTAACATCCCCTTTTATAGATAATGGGACAGAGGCTAAGAAACACTGCAATCCCCAAGGTCACCTTCCATATCCCAGCTTTTTTCAATCATGTCCTGAGGCTTTTTATGTTCCTTCATCCTAACTTCAGACATGTCTGTTGCTTAACAATAAACTCAGTTTATGTAAGTAATTATGAACCAAAAAATTTATAAGTACTCTCAATGAAATTAAGTTGGTAATTGCGTATCTTTTCTTATGCAGAGTCTTATACATTGAATTATTCAAGGCAAACTGATTAGCATGATAGTAAAAATACATGTGCAGTTCTAAGTGCTTCCTATTTGTAAGTGTGCTAAAATTATGCACAGTTTTGACATATAAGGCATGTCCATAATTTAGCAAGACAGTCATTATAAATTGAACGTGTTCACCCTCCTTCTAAATTAATATGCTTAACCCCACCCCTATTGTCAGGATCTTAAAAAGCTAATTAAGGTCATTAGGGCAGGTGCTACTGTAACCTGAGTATACTCTCTTTAGGAAGAGGGAACTCAGGGTCTGGAAAGTAGCACAATTGGTGGAATGCTTACTCAGCAGGCATTAGAGTTTGGGTTTGATTCCCAACACCATGTAAAGTGGTCGTGGTGGCACACACCTATAATGCCAGCACTCAAGAGGTAGAGGCAGAATATAGAAGTTCAGGTCATCTTCAGCTATATCCTCAGCTTGAGGTCACAGTGAAGACACAGAGATAAAATTGTCATCTATAAACCTGGGAGAGAGACTCAGAAGAAAGCAACTATGTGACACTTTGATCTCAACCAACTACTGTCCATAACGGCAGGAAAATACATGTTATTTTAGACATCCCATCTGTTACTTTGCTATGACAGCCCTAGGAACTAATACAGTAGCTAAGACTTAGTTGTGCATAGGGGTATATTATGTAATATTATATTATATTATAAGATGATATGTGGGCACTGAAATAACCATATATATCCTCATTTTAAAAATATTTGTACACATGTTAATTTTTTTTGGTTATTTTGAGACAGGGTTTCTCTGTGGCTTTGGAGGCTGTCCTGGAACTAGCTCTTGTAGACCAGGCTGGCCTCGAACTCACAGAGATCTGCCTGCCTCTGCCTCCCAAGTGCTGGGATTAAAGGCGTGCGCCACCAACTGTACACATGTTAATTTTGAGTGTCTGTTCATTGTGTTTTGAGCAGAAGTATCATTCACTCACCATCACAATTATTTGTGTGAGAGTTAAATTGACACCCAGACATTAATGGTATGTACTGGATTGGCATTCAGATTTTCAATGCACCAAATACATTTTATTTGAAACACTAGAGAAATTTTCCCTAAAGTGAATAGATTGATGTTGAAGATAAAGAATGGTTAAGGTTTCTGGCTGTTGGTGGGGCACGCCTTTAATCCCAGCACTAGGGAGGATCTCTGTGAATTCAAGGTCAGCCTGGTCTACAGAGGGAGTTCCAAGACAGGCTCCAAAGCAATACAGAGAAACCCTGTCTCGAACCCCCTCCAAAAAAAAGAATGGTTAAGGTTCTAATGTAAATTCTTTAGGAGTAGGCTGAGGGAAAAGGCAAAGTGAAGAATCACAGAGCACACAGATCAGCTCCATTTGTCTGAAGTAGAGGTGGTAAAGCCTGGTCCTCATGGTTTCCAGGAAAAGCAAAGTGAAAAGAACAAGGTGGAAATGTCATGGAGAAAGGATATCCGCTAGCTTCAACTGAGGCCAGTCTAAAATATCTTCATGGGCCTGCGGATGGCATAATGTACCACCCTATGCCTGCCAGAGGCATTTAATTAGCATTTACAAAAATGCCCAAGGAAATGTTCATTTGGTTTCTGGAATCACATGGTGGAGTTAATCATTACCCCTATCCTAGAAATAGTGAATTAAAATCTTTACGACAGTGTTCTCAATATGGCTGCATATTAGGAATCACAAGAGAAATTTAATAAAAAAAATTCTGATACCTGGGTTAGAGTCAAAACCAATGAAATCTGACTTTAAAAGGTTGGAAGCCAGGTATTTCTCTAAAGCTCCCCCTAGTAATTCCAATGTGTAGCCAAGTGAGACCTACTACCAGAAGGCAGGACATCCAGACCAAATCCCAGCACAGGGGAATTGAACATGAAATCAAACTGTGACAATTGACAATTTTCAGCTTCTGGGAGAGGGAGAATGTACAGTCCCTAGTAAGTAACTATGCTCTATCAGAAGACCACACATCCAGAAATATTTGAGCAGCACAAATTGATCTTGATAAGTTAAAAAAAAAATAGGACACAAAGTTGGGTGCATGGGAAGGGAGGTGGATCTGAGAATAATTGAGGGAGGAAGTGTATATGATAAAAAACATTGTGCGAAAGAATAATAAATAAATAAAACATTTTAAAGAGTTACATAAATCTCAAAAAATTACTTATTTTTAAAAGGCTTATGCAAATTCCAAAGAAATCCTCATAAAACTAATGCAACTTTTTTTTTAAGAAGAAAATAAGGCCAACAAAGCCACAATAACAAAAGCAGCGTGGTACCAACACAAAAGCAGACTAACAGAATTGAAAAAGAATACCCAGAAATAAATCCATGCAGCTTCAGCCACCTGATTCTTGAGAAAGGCACCAAAAACATGCATTTGAGAAAAGAGATTCTTTAAAAATGGTGCTGGGAAAGTGGATATCCACAAAGAACAGTGAAACAAGATACTCATCTCTTACCTTGTGAAAAAATACAAAAAATCAAATTAAAATGAGCTGGAGACCTTAGTGTAAGGGCATAAACAACCAGAGGAAAACATAGGGAAGCTCAGAGAAGCTCGGGCTGTGGTTTTCTCAATGGGGGCTCCTGTAGCTTAGGAAATAAGATCAAGAACTGCCAAGTGGTATTAAACAAAATTAAAATTTTTCTGTTATTCAAAGAAAAAAAGAATAACCAAAGTAAAGAGACATGTTCTTTTGGTTCTTCATACATGCTACTTCCTTTGCCTGGTAAAATCATACTTGTTTTTCACAGTTATGGTGTTTTGAAAGAAAATGGCCCCCAAAGAGAGTAGCACTATTATGAGTTGTAGATTTGTTGAAGTAGATGTGGCCTTGTTGGGGGAAGTGTATCATAGTGGGGGGGTAGGCTTTGAGGGCTCTTTTGTTCAAGCTTCGCTCAGCATGATAGTCATATATTCCCTGTTGCTTGTGGGATCAAGATGAAGCTCCTTCTCCCCTCTCAGCTCCTTCTCCAGCACCATGTCTACCAGCACACCACCACCATGTCCTGCCGTGATGATAATGGACTAAATCTCTAAACTGTAAGCCACCCAATAAAAGGTTTTCCTTTGTATGAGTTGCCGTGGTCATGGTGACTCTTTACAGCAATAGAAAACCTAACTAAGACAGCAGTCTAGCCCATAACTCTAGCTTCTATGGAATCCGGTAGACTCCTCTTCCCAGTCATTCACCAGATGTGCCTCCATACCACCTCCTCAAGTATACACACCTCAAGGAGAGCACTCACCAAATACCATCTTCCTTTTTTTTTACCCATCTAGTTCAGTTATCTATTTCTATGTAACAAGCTACCCTAAAGCACAGTACATTAAGCAATAATAATCTGTTACTCCTGTGCTGGAGAGATGGCTCAGCAGTTAAGAGCATGGGCTGTCCGTCCAAAGATCCTGAGTTCAATTCCCAGCAACCACATGGTGTCTCACAACCATCTATAAAGGGATCTGATGCCCTCTTCTGCTATCAGGCAAACATGCACGCAGCACTCATACCTAAAACAAAATAAATAAATAATCTATTACTCCTAGAATCTGTGGTTTGAATGGGATCAACTGTAATACTACTCCATATGACATCAGCTCTCCAATCAGCTGAAAGTCTCCACTAGTTAGAACTCTCTGGTGGTTCATCCTGATGTCTGGGCCACAGCAGGGATAGCTGTCAAACTGGGCCTTTTCTCTCCCTGAGGGCATTTTTGGCTTGTTTGGTTGTTTTGTTTGTTTGTTTTTTAGGTTTTCAAGACAGGGTTTCTCTGTGTAGTTCTTGCTATCCTAGAACTTACTCCATAGACCAGGCTGAGCTCAAACTGCTTCTGTCTCTGCTGGGATTAAAGTTGTACATCACTACCACCACCTGGCTCCATGAGGCAGTTTTACATGGTCCCCCCAACAATGGTAGCCCAACTTCCCACACAGAAATTTAGGTTTTCAAAAGAAAAAATATTCCAAAAGAAGGAAAAAGAGGCTGCTAGGCAGGTCTCTTAGAGGGGCCTTAGCTGCCACTGTGTCACTTAGTGGCTGCTGACAATCAGAGAGCATGAATACAGGAGGGCACAGTTCCCTATGGAACTCTCTTGCTCATCTTCTATTAGGTTGAAGGTCAGAGATTATATCTGTTTTTATCCAGTGGCCTCAAAATCTGGTGTGAACCAAGTATTAAATGACAGATGGCTGAGATGATGTTGGTGTGGAATTGGAGGTATCAGGCACAGACCACGCTAGGAAGAGTTGTGGCCAGCTGGGCATGGTAACACAAGACTTTGATCCCAGCACTTGGGAGGCAGAGCCAGGTGGATCTGAGTTCAAGGTCAACCTGGTCTACATAGTGAGTTACAGATACAAGGTAGGAAAACAAAAAAAAGATAGTTTTGGTCAATGGCAAGTTGGGAGTGATAGTAAAGGACCTCATAGTTAGACTTCTAATGTGATGTCAAAAGGAGACCATGACCATACATGAATACATGTGTGCCCTAAACTTTCTAAATTGAATAAATATCAATTCTCCAAATTAAAAGTGTTAAGAATAAACATTAAAAAAAACCCTATGCCATATTTGTGGGATTTTGCTTAGCATTTCTGTTTTTTTAATATGGTAAGGATGACCTGGACCTCTGCTGACAACTGAAAGTTCCCAAGAATACTCATTGTTAAGTGTGAGTGTTAGGTAGGAACTTCTAAATTGTGTTGCTAAGAGACACTCTGAGAGTTCAGTGGAACTCCCTCAGGGACCTCTTCAGAGGACATGGAGAGGGGTCTGAGCTGGGCCCTGCCTGCAACCCACCCCTATCCAACCTGGAAGGCTTTTATTGGTTTCAGTTTTTGATGCAAATAAGGTTTTATTTGCAAAACATAAAAAGACAAAAACCAGCTCCCCATCCACACAAATAAATTGTGACAATTACATGCTAGTGAAAAAAGGATGAATTAACAGGATTAACCGTGAAGATTCAGCTGAAGCTGGGCAGACTGAACTGGCAGCAGCCCAGGGCAGCGTAGTTTTTATTGGCAAGTCTAAGAGGAGATTAAAGAGAACTGGGAGGCAGAGGAGAATGTACAGGAGCTTGGAGCCTAAAATTTTCGTTCAGGTCTTTACAAACTAGCTTTTTAGCCTGGGATGGGGGATGTTCAAACTCTGTGGGCTCAAGTTTTCTCATTTGCAAAATAAGGACACTGATCTGAAGGAATTCCAGGGCTTAGGATTCCTACTTTCAGACTCTTTCATTGTTGTTGTTAATATGTATTTATTTATTTAACATCCCAAATACAGTTTCTCCTCCCTCCTGTCCTCCTGGTTCTTCCTCCATATCCCCCTATCTCCTACTCCCCTTATATTTCTGTTCAGAAAAGGGCAATCCTCCCATGGATGTCAACAAAACATGGCATATCTGGTTGACTACTGGGCTAGGAACCAATCTGTGAGTATAGCAGAATATTGTTAAGCATCATAACATTGACTCTCTGGTTGATAGTGGAACATGTCTTTAATCCCTGTACTCACGAAGCAGAGACAGGAGGATCTCTGAGCCCAGCCTGGGCTATAGAATGAGTTTCAGGATAGCCAGGGTTACACAGAGAAACCCTGTCTCAAGAAACAAACATCATAAAAGGACTCCTTGACTCTGAGGCAGCTGGTCTTGACCTGTGAGTTCCAAGCCCTTGGTGGTCAAACAACCCTTTGGGGGGGGGTCACTTAAGACCATCAGGAAACACAGATATGCATTATGATTTATAAAAGCAGCAAAATTACAGTTATGAAGTAGCAATGGGAATAATTTTATGGTTGGGGGACATCACAACTTGGTGCAATGTTTAGGGTTGCATCATCAGGAAGGTTGAGAACCACTGCTCTAGGAAGTTAATGAATTAGTAGAGGTGACTGACCATGATTTGCAGACTGTATGCACTACTGAATAAGATCAGAAGAAGCACAGGATCTGCAGGAACAGAAAGGAGAGAGGGGGAGTTTTAGGAAGTTCCTGTTGGAGTGTACTTTATACTTACATCAGAAAATCCCCAATATTGAATAGCTCAGAAACTTAGTACACTGCTGATACTACACCAATCACTCCATTCACAATACAGTACAGAATTCAGTACTGTAACAGGTAGACATAGTCATGTCAATCATAAAGATTAGGAAAGTCAAGCCTAATATAAGTCTGTGGTCTTAGCAGTTGGGAGCTTGAGGCAAGAAGACTCAAAGATAGAGTCTAGCCTGGGCTACATAGTGAGACTGAGGGCAAATATCAAGACCTTATTTTTTAAAACAAAATAAAATAATTAACATTAAAAATTAAAGTTAAGAAAATTGAATCATTTTATTCTCCTAGGGTGTTGTGAGATATTTGATTATATTGTGTAAAGATATGCCACTGTGATTGGTTTAATAAAAAGCTAAAATGGCCAATAGCTAAGCAGCAAGTATAGGTGGGACTTCCAGACCAAGAATTCTGGGAAGAAGAACAGAGGAGTCTCCAGTCAGAAGCAGAGGAAACAGGACATGTAGAAAGAGAGGTTAAAAACTCCAAACCACATGGCAGCATGTAGATTAACAGAAATGGGTTGATTTAAGTTATAAGAGCTAGTTAAAAAAACCTAAACTAAGATGAGCTTTCATAGTTAATAAGAAGTCTCCATGTTGTTATTTGGGAGCTGACTGGGGGGGGGGGGAACAGAGAAAGACTCATTACATTAGGGTAACACAACTACTAAGAGGGATTCAAATATGAGCACTTCACTGCATACCTTTATTCTTTCCGATTCACAGAAAGTCCCTGTTCACACTTCCTGCATTAGAAAACCCTAAGAGCCAGGCGTTGGTGGCACATGCCTTTAATCCCAGCACTCGGGAGGCAGAGGCAGGTGGATCTCTGTGAGTTCGAGGCCAGCCTGGTCTACAGAGTGAGTTCCAGGACAGCCTCCAAAGCCACAGAGAAACCCTGTCTCGAAAAACCAAAAAAAGGAAAAAGAAAAAAAAAAAGAAAACCCTAAAAGATGAGGCATCTTTGTCAACAAAGTTCACTTCATATTCTAGAGCTTGGCTTCAGACACATAAGCCCCTAGTAAGTCTTTTCATTATATAATGAAAATGCTATTAGTATTGATGACATTAATGCTGGTTAAATAGGACTTATTTTTGATATGCAAGTCAACAAACTGTATTGATGATTTAAATACTGGTCTAGCACATTGTCTTGCTAGAAATCACTGCTGTTAAGAATGAACTTCAGGGCTGGAGAGATGGCTCAGAGGTTAAGAGCACTGGTTGTTCTTCCAAAGGTCCTGAGTTTGAGCCACATGGTGGCTCAAAACCATCTGTAGTGAGATCTGGCACCCCCTTCTACATAATAAATAAATCTTTAAAAAAAAAACAATGAACTTCAAGCCAGGTGGTGGTGGCCCACACCTTTAATCCCAGCACAAGGGAGACTGAGGCAGGCAGGAGTAAAGGTTTACAGAGTGAGTTCCAGGACAGCCACTGCTACACAGGAAAACTCTGTCTTGAAAAGTAACAATGAACAAGCAGAGAAGAATGAACTATGAAAGAATGGGATACTTTGAGAGAAACTTAAAAAAAATGAAATTCTGCTCTATAAAATCAACAAAATGATAAGTGGCAGAAGTGTCTGAAATATTTCATGAAAGAGGTAAAGTATAAAAAATGTAATAAAACCTTATGTCTGTAAATCATGTAATGAGCCACAGGACTTCTTTCTAGGGGCACTTTCAGTTAGTCCCCATAGCTCCGTGAGCATTACCGCTCTCTTGTTAGACATCTAAAAACTAAGGATTACATTGGTTAAAGTTTTGTCCAGGGAAATGGAGCTAGTAAATAGAATCAAGTTCTGTTTGTCAGACTCCAAGTCTAGTGTATTTTCATTATGCCGTGAGGCACTTTAGAAAAAGGGACATTTGACATCATAGTAAAATATAGTAGCTGTTACACAGAAAAAAAAAAGAATTGGCTATCATAAGCTAACTGTAAGGTGGTCAGGAGTTAGCACTATGAATACAGGTGTTGCTTAGTAGATATAGAATTGGGAAATCTGTTGACTACTTCAATGCTGTTATGATTGAATACTTACCTTCAAACCAGTCCAAATTGTTAAAGCCACTTGTTAGATTTGGTAGCTTTTCTCTTGCTTTGTTTTGTTCCTTGTAGGTGGAGTTTCCTCTGTGTCCCAGCAGCCACTCCCCAGATAACCACACAGAGACTTCATATTAATTATATGCTCAGCTGATAATTTAGGCTTATTACTAATTGATTACTAATTAGGTCTTACAACTGAAATTGACCCATTTCTATTCATCTATGTGCTGTCTTAATGCTCATTTACCTCATCTACATACTGCACATCCTGCCCACTCTGTGTCTCATGGTGTCCTCTCGAGACTCCTCAGCATCTTGCTAGTCTGCTCTCCCATCCAATCTCTTCCTTCCCAGCTATTGACCAGTCAGCTCTTCATTAACCAATGAGAGTAATGCATAGCTGCAGTGTACAAAGATTGTTCCACAGCAGTTTGGTTTAGGGAGAGTAACCACTGGAATTATTATTTGGTTGTCTGCAGTGCTGAAGATCAAGCCCAGGATCTTCCACACTCCAGATGAGTATTTAGCAAGATTTTCAGCCAGTTTTGTTAGTAATTTTACAGAGGGTAATTTCCTCAGCTTTTCATTTTCTGTAGAAACATAAATAAAAACTCCTTTTCCAAGTAACATATCCTTATACTTAAATTTTGAAGTGAAGGCATTTTTAAAAGATATACATTGGATTAATTCAACAGCATTTATAATCAAGTGTACTTTAGTAGCTGTTCCGTTCTGAGCAATTATAAAACTGAAAAACACAATAGCGTACAGTATCCAGACTCTCTGCGTATTTTCCATCTTTACGTGGCTTATTTATTTATCTATTATTACTTTATTTCTTTTACTTTTATTTATTTTTCTCTGAGACAGGGTTTCTCTTTGGAAATCTGCCTGCCTCTGCCTCTGGAACAATTCCTACCGGCATGCGCCACCACAATGTCGGCTTTTCTATTTATTTACCACTTCGTCGTTTCATTTTCTCTCTCAATCTCACGTATATTTTTAAACACACTGTAAACCTTTAGAGGTTTTGTTCATCCAAGTCTGACTTTACTGTAAATCTTTACGTTTTTCTGGCCACGTGTCTTATCTGTTAAAACCGTGGCTGTTTTAAACTGCCGTTTTCAAGATGGCGGGCGTAAGCGTGAGTCCAGCTTACCGCCTCAGTCCATGCTGACATCCAGCAAAAGCTGCCACTTCCAGCTGTATGTACACACCTTTTAATCGTTAGCAGAGTCTCTTAAAACAACCTTGCTGCTGTTTTTTTTTTCTTTTTATGCCGAGTCAGGAAGACTCCGGTAAGCGAGCCACGTGAATCTCGGCTTGTCGATAGCAAAACAGAGCCCACCTGAGAAAATGCTGCTACCAAAAATCTGTGCTTCTCTCTGTTCTTCTGTTTCTAAAATTCCTTTAAAGCTTTTGTTGTTTTGCGTGGAAATTCAATCCCGCTCCTGACAACCATTCTGTAATGAGAAGCCTTTTCTTTGAGAGAAGCCTTCCCGCCAGCCTGGTTCTAGAGCCGCATCAGTCCCAAATAAACACACACGAGGCTATATTCATTATGAAGCTGTTGGCCTTGCTTGTTTCTTACTGGCTAGCTCTGACTTAAGTAATTACCCCATAATTGTTAATCTATGTATTTCTCTTACCGGAGACGTTTCCGGGCCTCGAACTCACAGAGATCTGCCTGCCTCTGCCTCCTGAGTG
>NW_024430399.1:0-1182 GCF_017639785.1 Mesocricetus auratus
CTATAGCAATCATGGGACCCAGATAATAATTGCTGAAGTGTGCTGGGAACTTTCATATGACAATACTAGAAAACCTAGTCCTTGGCAATTACCCTGGCCCCCAATTGTGTCTGATCACTATAGCAATCATGAGACCCGGATACTAATTGCTGAAGCGTGCCAGGGTCTTTCATGTTGGAAACCTAGTCCTTGGCAACTACCCTGCCCCCAAGATGATCTCAACTCATGCTTAAGTAGCCAATGAAATACCTGTTGCTATGCTGATATTTATGTAACCATTAAAACTCCATAAATAGTGTACTCCCAACAAGCCCGGGATGCTCTGCACCCGAGTTGCAGTAGCATCCGCAGGCGCCTGTGTACCCAATAAATCGCCTCTTGCATTTGCATCCAGTGGTCTGGCCGCGTCCTTGGGCAGAGGATTCGGTTCGGTGCCCAGCGCTTTGATGCCGAGGTCTTACATAAGCTAAACAAAACCTTCTCTAGAGAGCACCCCATTTTCAGCCTAGGACTTGCTGTACTTCCTTTTGAACATTTTCTTTGACAGTTTAAACTGAGGCTGGAGATTAGCCATCTTCTGCCTTTCTCTTGTCTGTCTCCCCTCCAAATGCAGTTGGTGTTGCTACAACACAGGAGACCACACAAGATTCCATGGTCTCCTGGACACAATGGAATTTCAGGGAAGGTCCTGTTGATATCATGTGGAACAAACATGGCCTCCCTGATAAACAGCTTTCCTCATAGCTTTGCAGAATTCAGGATTCCCTATACAGGAATCTCTCCTGGGACACAAATCAAATCCAGAGCATTTCTTCCTTCTTTCAACTAAATGTTGTACATCCTTTAGAATCTTCCACATTGGGGATCCACTCTGTAGATTACAGGATTTTGGCAGTGTGAATTTGCTTCCTGTGTAAACATTTTTTTGGTTATAAGAGGAATTAGGGTTTAACAAGTTGAACCACTGGCAGGTTTTTGTCAACTAGAAGTAATAAGAACCCAAAGTACAGTGTTGTGCAGTCTCCTCAAAAGTCTCTAATTTCAGTTTTCCAGATTGTTCACATCCATATGTTATCTATTCCATGCCATGCATATCCGACCTGAGGTCAAGCCTTGCAATACTGTTACTTTGTATCCAAGCTATTGTGTCTAGACGATTGGAGAAATCTTGCCATCGTAGTT
>NW_024430400.1:0-3099 GCF_017639785.1 Mesocricetus auratus
GAGCTGATAAACACCTTCAGCAATGTGGCAGGATACAAGGTAAACTCAAAAAAATCAGTGGCCCTAGTATATACAGATGATGAAGTGACTGAGAAAGAAATCAGAGAAACATCACCTTTTACAATAGCCAAAAACAGCATCAAATATCTGGGGATAATGTTAACCAAGGAAGTGAAAGACCTGTATATCAAGAACTTTGTGTCTTTGAAGAAAGAAATCAAAGAAGATACCAGAAAATGGAAAGATCTCCCATGCTCTTGGATTGGTAGGATCAACATAATAAAAATGGCAACCTTGCCAAAAGCAGTCTATAGATTCAATGCAATCCCTTTCAAAATTCCATCACAACTCTTCAAGGACCTGGAAAGAACATTAATCAACTTAATATGGAAAAACAAAAGGCCCAGGATAGCCAAAACATCCCTATACAATAAAGGAACTTCAGGAGGCATCACCATACCTGACTTCAAGCTCTATTATAGAGCTATAGTCCTGAAAACAGCTTGGTATTGGCACAAAAATAGGCAGGTAGACCAATGGAACCGAATCGAAAGCCCTAATTTTAACCCACACACCTATGAACACCTGATTTTTGACAAAGAAGCTAAAACTGTACAGTGGAAAAAAGAAAGCATCTTCAACAAATGGTGCTGGCATAACTGGGTACAGGTATGCAGAAGACTGCAGATAGATCCATGTTTATCGCCTTGTACAAAACTTAAGTCCAAATGGATCAAAGATCTCAACATACATCCAACCACACTGAAACTTTTAGAAGAGAAAGTGGGAGATACTCTTCAACGAGTTGGTACAGGAGACCACTTCCTAAACATAACACCAGTGGCACAGGCACTGAGATCGACAATTAACAAATGGGACCTTCTGAAACTAAAAAGCTTCTGTAAGGCAAAGGACACAGTCAAAAAGACAAAAAGGCAGGCAACAGAATGGGAAAAAATATTCACTAACCCTACATCTGACAGAGGGCTAATCTCCAAAATTTACAAAGAACTCAAGAAACAAGTCTCCAAAACACCAAAGGATCCACTTGAAAGGTGGGGTACAGAGCTAAATAGAGAATTCTCAGTAGAGGAGGCTAAAATGGCCAAGAGACACTTAAGAAAGTGCTCAACATCCTTAGCCATCAGGGAAATGCAAATCAAAACAACTCTGAGATACCATCTTACTCCTGTCAGAATGGCTAGAATCAAAAACACCGAAACTGAGAAGCTTCTGTAAGGCAAAGGACACAGTCAGCAAGACAAAAAGGCAGCCCACAGAATGGGAAAAAATATTCACTAATCCCACATCTGACAGAGGGTTGATCTCCAAAATTTACAAAGAACTCAAGAAGCAAGTCTCCAAAACAGCAAAGGACCCAATTAAGAAGTGGGCTGCAGAACTAAATAGAGAGTTTTCAATAGAGGAGTCTAAAATGGCTGAGAGGCACTTGAGAAAGTGCTCAACATCCTTAGCCATCCGGGAAATGCAAATCAAAGCAACTCTGAGATACCATCTCACTCCTGTCAGAATGGCTAAAATTAAAAACACCAATGACAATTTATGCTGGAGAGGATGCGGTGAAAGGGGGACACTCCTCCATTGCTGGTGGGAGTGCCAACTGGTTCAGCCACTTTGGAAAGCAGTATGGAGATTCCTCAGAAAAATGGGAATAAACCTACCACAAGACCCAGCAACTGCACTCTTAGGCATATATCCAAAAGATGCCCATTCATATAACAAAGATGTCTGTTCAACTATGTTCATAGCAGCTTTATTTGTAATAGCCAGAACTTGGAAGCAATCTAGATGTCCCTCACCCGAAGAGTGGATAGAGAAAATGTGGTACATCTACACAATGGAGTACTATTCAGCAGAAAAAAATAATGGAATCATGAGATTCGCAGGCAAATGGATGACACTAGAAGAAACCATCCTGAGTGAGGTAACCCAGTCACAAAAAGAGAAACATGGCATGTACTCTCTCATATATGGATTTTAGTCATAGATCTGGGGAGTGCCAGCCTACAATCCTATGGCCAGAGAGTCTGGGAAACAGTAACTTCATTTACTGGCTGGTTAAGTACTGAGCTGAACTCAAGAAAGCCAGTATCAGAGAGGGAGGACTGATGATCAAAGGGATTAAGACTGGGCTGGTTGAACCCCCAGAAACAGCTGACCAGACAAAGGTTAACTCTTGAATCTCAGGCATCAGCCTGGGAATCCAGCATGGGACTGATCAAGACCCCCCCGAATCTGGGTGTCAGTGAGGAGGCCTAGGTAATCTATTGAGCCTTGGACAGCAGATCAGTACCCATCCCAAGTATACACACGGTCTCTGGACTCCCATAGAACAATGTGAGGTGCACTCTCACCCTGAACTCTTGGGGAAGGGTCTAGGCCCTGCCCTATATGAAATGACAGACTATGGACACCCCATGGAGGGCCTCACCCTCCCTGGGGGAATGAGGGGATAACGGGGGGGGGATGGGGGGAGGGCACGGGAGGAGGGGAGGGAAAGGGAGAGGGACCTCGTACTGACTTGTGAAGCAACCTTGTTTCTTATCTAAATTTAAAATGGAAAAAAATATTAATAAAAAGAAAAAGAAAAGAAAAAAAAACACCGAAGACAATTTATGCTAGAGAGGATGTGGAGAGAGAGGAACACTCCTCCACTGCTGGTGGAAATGCCGACTCATACAGCCTCTTTGGAAATCAGTATGGAGATTCCTCAGGAAAATGGGAATAAATCTAACACTAGACCCAGCAATTCCACTCTTAGGCATTTATCCAAATGAGGCAGGTTCATACAACAAGGGCATCTGCTCCACTATGTTCATAGCAGCATTGTTTGTAATAGCCAGAACCTGGAAGCAACCTAGATGCCCCTCAACTGAAGAGTGGATAGAGAAAATGTGGTACATTTACACAATGGAGTATTACTCAGCAGAAAAAAACAATGGAATCTTGAAATTCGCAGGGAAATGGATAGCACTGGAAGAAACCATCCTGAGTGAGGTAACCCAGTCGCAAAAAGACAAACATGGTATGTACTCACTCATATATGGATTCTAGATATGGATCAGGATAGTGCCAGTC
>NW_024430401.1:0-2119 GCF_017639785.1 Mesocricetus auratus
GAATATTGCAGGAAAGTCATGCCATGGGTCCTCTGGGAGTTTCCCAACTCATTTGGTGCCCCCTGGTCATGTCGCCTCTGCTGCTGTGGTGGCCGCTGCGGTATCCCTCGACCTCGCAGCAGCAACCCAGATGTTCCTCAACTGAAGAGTGGATAGAGAAAATGTGGTATATTTGCAGAGTAGATTACTGCTCAGCAGGAAAAAAATGGAATCTTAAAATTTGCAGGCAAATGGATGCAAATAGAAGAAACCATCCTGAGTGAGGTAACCCAGTCACAAACAGTGAAACATGGTATGTACTCACTTATATGTGGATTTTAGACATTAATTCAGTTTCTTCATGTGGACACTTAGTTCTATGAATTTTCCTCTTTGAACTGCTTTCAAACTATCCCAAACGTTTAGATATGTTTTACCTTTGTTTCATTGAATTCTAGGAAGACTTATATTTTATCCTTAGTTCTTCTTTACACAGGTGTGATGCCATTGAGCATTGTTCAATATCCATGAGTTTCTAAAGTTTTTGCAATTTGTGCTGACATTGAGTGCTAATTTTAAGCAGTGATGGTCCAGAAGCATACAAGGGGTTATTCCAAGTTTTTGTATCTGTTGACGTTTGCTTTACTGCCATGTATGTGGTCGATTTTAGAGTAGTATCTGTGTATGGTGAAAAGAAGGTATATTCTTATTTGTTAGAGTGGAATGTTCTATAGTTGGCTGTTAAAACTAATTGGGTGATAACTTCTATTAGTTCCATTGTTTCTTTGTTAAGTTTCTGTCTGATGGACCTGTCCATTGGGGAGAGTTGGATGGTGAAGTCCCCAACTATTAATGTGTGATTTGAGTTGCAGTAGTGTTTCTTCAATGAACATGGGTGCCTTTATATTTGGGCATATTTGTTCAGAATTGAGACTTCTTCATGATGAATTTTGCCTATGATGAATATGAAATGACATTCTTCATCTATTTTGATTAATTTTAGTTTGAAGTCTATTTTGATTGATATTTGGATCGTTACAACCATTTACTTCTTTTCCCAACCCTTAAACTTGAGGTAGTGTCTGTATTTGAAATTGAGGTGTGTTTCTTGAATGCAGTAGAAGGATGGATTCTGTTTTCATATTCACTCTTTAGGCTGTGTATTTTTCATATATATTTTATTTTTAATTAATATTTAAATTAGAAACAAGACTGATTTACATGTCAACACCAGGTCACTCTCCCTTTCACTCCCTTCCTCCCATGCCATCTCACAACACCCCATAGCCCCTCATTTCCCCAGGGAAAGGTAAGCCCCTCCATGAGTGTGTCCATATTCTGTCATTTCTTCCATGGTAGGGCCTAGGGATCTTAACTACTTTGGTCATCAATCCTCCCTCTCTGTCACTGGATTTCTTGAGTTCAGCTCAGTGTTAAGCCATGGGAGTCTGCTTATGCTTCCATCAGCCAGTGAATGAAGGTTCTGTTTCCCAGACTCTCTGACCATGGGATTGTAGGCTGGCACTCCCCAGATCTATGTCTAAAATCCATATATGAGAGAGTACATCTCATGTTTCCCTTTTTGTGACTGGATTCCCTCGCTCAGGATGGTTTCTTCTAGTGCCATCCATTTGCCTGCAAATTTCACCATTCTATTGTATCTTCTGCTGAATAATACTCCATTGTGTAAATGTACCACATTTTCTCTATGCACTGTTCAGTTGAGGGGCATCTAGGTTGCTTCCAAGTTCTGACTATTACAAATAATGCTGTTATGAACATACTGGAACAAACAACCTTGCTGTATGAAGGGGCATCTTTTGGATATATGCCTAAGAGTGGAGTTGCTGGATCTAGTGATAGGATAAATCCCATATTCTGAGGAATCTCCATATTGATTTCTAAAGTGGCTGGACAAGTTTTCACTCCCACCTGCAGTTGAGGAGTGTTCCCCTTTCACCACTACTTCTGAAGCATAAATTGTCTTTGTTGTTTTTGATTTTAGCCATTCTGACAGGAATAGGATGTTATCTCAGAGTTGCTTTGATTTGCATTTCCCATATGGCTAAGGATGTTGAGCACTCTCTCAAGTGCCTCTCAGCCATTTTAGACTCCTCTATTGAGGATTATCTATTTAGTT
>NW_024430402.1:0-4797 GCF_017639785.1 Mesocricetus auratus
GATTTACTAGTTCCAGTTGCTTGGAAATGACAAAGTCTTTTACAATAGGCCCATTTGGAGACTGACCTCCATTATATGCTGACATCAAAAGTTTTACAAATACACATACCTTTGAATAGTAAACTTCCCATGTACAATCTTGCTTCTCAGTTACTTCATGTTTCTTGGGTACATGATATGGGGTCAGAGACTTCTGCCACAGCTGTCAGGCAACACTTATGATGTATCTCTCTGTCACAATTTAATACACCATTCATTTCTAAAACAACCACACCCATTCATGACCTCACAATATATCCAACTAGACTTAATCAGAAGCTAGAAATTTCTATTTTTACTTCTGCTGTCTCAAAAGTATGTTCTATGTCTTCACTACAGGACACATGAAAGTAAATGCATCACTGTAACATTCCAGTTTCTTGGTGGACCCGACCCTTCCACACACACACACACACACACACACTAGTGTGTGGTGTAGTTTTCCAAATGGAGAATACCCTTAGTTTTGTGCTTTTCTGTGAAGGTTTGTGGCTTCCTTGTATTTCACCCATATATTTTGGTGTATTAGTTTTTGGACATTTTAGCTTCAGATAAGGCTGTCATACTGATAAAATTTTGTAAAAATGGAATTAAATTCAGGCCTAAATAGGGAATTTTTGTCCACACACAGAGAGAGTATTATAAACAAATAATTACAATTATACAAAAATCAAAGTTCATAAAAGAATTACGTGGTCACAACTTCAAGAGAAGAGGCCAAAATAATCCAGAAAATTTAAGAGCCCAAGTAGCAGAGGATTTACAGATGCCAGTATCATCCAGGGACACTCTATATGATTCTGAATAGTTGGGAGTTCTTTTTTCTCTGCTGAGGATATTTGAAGGGGACACAGTTACACATTGAGTCATATAGACTCCTGGCTTGATAAAATTTACTCTTCTGCTAAATGTGTTCACCAAAGGAACTATGAGCCTGTACTTTCAGATTTTCTAAGTAAGCAATTTCAGAATTCTTTATAACCACACGGAAACTACACTGTTCCCTGTGGTATATGGACTTTAAATCACGATATACTTTAATGTCAGGATACTCACCTCCAATTCATGCTGATCTCTAAGGTTGTACAGTGGATATTGCCTTAGGTAGAGTGAAATATATTTCAGTTTCATGTGAATTATTGTAACCATGATATATGTTTCAAAAATTTAACAAAGTGTGTACAGTGACATATGCTTTGGCCAACAGACAGAGACTCATAAGCATGAGTGTAGAATACAAAACTGACACCCATACTCACATTTAATCCATTGTAAAAGCACCAAGATGTGATGTTTTTTTCTCTATCCATAGTAGATTTGCTTGGGGCATACTTTATATATCACAAGAAGATTTCCCCTTCCATAACAAATGAGCCTAAAGAGGCATCTTGATTGCTTTTGATATCTTGGGTGAAATCCCATGAAAAAAGTCCACCCTATCTGTGGCAGGACAGGTTATACATTCTCCCTTTATAAAACTTAGTCTATGAATTCATTATATTTGTGAAAATGTCCTTGATTCACGTTGGAGGTCTCAACAGATTTTTATTCATGTAAACTCTCTGAAAAAATTACTTATCTCTATATTTTGAGACAACAGTCTTACATGTTCTCATATATATATATATATATATATATATATATATATATATATATATAGACAATGGTAATTTATCTGTTCTGATAATTGTAATATAACCTGTGTTAACCTCAAATCCTTTGTAGTTTGTGTATGTATGTGGCTTCTACAAGATAACACAGTTTTCGTTCTTTCAATTGGGAAAGCTTTAATAGTAGATATGGTATCCTACATGTACAATACACAAGCGTGACATTGGAATACCTTCTGAATCTTTTGATATGTAGATGGATTTCTGCCCCCATAGAGATTTCCTTGCATTTCTTTATCAAATGCTACCTTAAAATATAAGTTGTTCTTGTGCTACCTATTATTCTGCTTCTAATCAGAGTATCTTAAATGCAGAATGTAAAACAATGGATGCCAGACTTTCTAAATTTTGAACCTGATAAATCTTGAGTGGGATTTTAGGCATATTGGAGTGAAATTTCATCAGAATTTTCATGATTGAAGCAAAAAATGCAATAAATGGAACAGAAAGCAAACCAAAAAATGCAAGAAATGGAAAAAAGAACAAACCAAAAACTTCATAAAAGGCAACAAATGGACAAAAAGATAAACCGAAAATTGCAAGAAGCAATGCAAAAACTGCAAGGGTTGAAAACTGAAATAGAGACTATAAAAAACACAATCTGAAGAAAGGCAGAAAATAGAAAAGCTGGGCAAACAGTCAGGTACTACCAATGCAACCATTACCAACAGAATAGTAGAGATAGAAAAGAGAATCTCAAGTGTTGAAGATACACTAGGAGAAATGGATTCATCAACCAAAAAAAACCTTAAGTCCAACAAATTCTTAACACAAAACATCCAGGACATATGGGACACCATGAAAAGACCAAACCTAAGAATAATAGGTATAGAAGAAGGAGAAGAAATCCACCTCAAAGGGGCAGAAAACATATTCAACAAATTCATAGAAGAAAACTTTCCCAACCTTAAGAAAGACATGCCAATGAAGGTACAAGAAGCCTACAGAACACCAAATAGAGTGGACCCCAAAAAAATCCCCTTGCCACATAATAATCAAGACCCCAAACATATAGAATAAAGAAAGAATATTAAAAGCAGCTAAGGAAGAAGGTCAAGTAACATATAAAGGCAGACCTATCAGAATTACACCTGACTTCTCCAGGGAAACTCTGAAAGCCAGAAGGTCCTGGATAGATATTCTACCTACACTAAGAGACCATGGATGGCAGCCCAGACTACTATACCCGGCAAAGCTCTCAATCACTATAGACGGAGAAAACAAGATATTCCATGACAAACTAGATTCAGCAATACATATCCACTAAACCAGCCCTACAGAAAATGTTGGAAGGAAAACTCCAACCCAAGGAAGCTAACTACAACCTCTCTACCACAGAATCCCTCTTTACCAACAGCCAAAAGAACAAAGCGGTGAACTTCAACACATAATTCCACCAACAACAACCATTGCAAATCAAAGAAGGATGATCAATGGTCATTAATATCCCTCAATATTAATGGCCTTAATTCACCCATAAAATGACACAAACTAGCAGAATGTATTCGAAGACAGAACCCTTCCTTCTGCTGCATACAAGAAACAGACCACACCCTCAAAGACAGACATTACCTGAGATTTAAAGGTTGGGGAAATTTTCTATCAAATGGACCCAAGAAACAAGCAGGGGTAGCAATCCTAATATCTAACAAACTAGATTTTAAAATAAAATCAATCAAAAGAGATGAAGGAGGTCATTACATAATCATCACAGTTGAAACCCAGGAAGATGAAGTGTCTATCCTGAACACATATACCCCAAATACAAAGGCATCCACATTCATAAAAGGAACATTATTAAAACTTAAATCTCATCTAAAGCCCCAAACAGTTATAGTGGGAGATTTCAACACACCACTCTCACCACTAGAAAGGAATACCAGACAGAAACTCAACAAGAAGCAAAGGGTCTAATAGAAGTAATGACCCAACTGGGATTAACAGACATTTATAGAACATTTCATCCACATAAAAAAGAATATACCTTCTTCTCAGCAACACATGGAACATTGTCAAAAATCGAACACATACTTGGCAACATATCAAACCTCAGCAGCTACAAAAAATTGGAATAACTCCATGCATTTTATCAGACCACCATGCTTTAAAATTAGAATTCAACAACAACACAAATTGCAGAAAACCTACAAACTCATGGAAATTGAATAATGCTCAACTGCATCATCCCTGGGTCAAAGAGGAAATAAAAAGAGAAATTAAAGACTTCCTCGAATTCAATGAGAATGAAGACACAACATACCCAAACCTATGGGACACTTTGAAAGCAGTGCTACGTGGGAAGTTCATAGCACTAAGTGCCCACATGAAGAAACTGGAGAACCGTTATACTAGAGAATTAGCAGCACAGCTGAAAGCTCTAGAACACAAAGAAGCAAACTCCCCCAGGAGGAGTAGACGCCAGGAAATAATCAAATTAAGGGCTGAAATCAATAAAGTAGAAACTAGGAAAACAATACAAAGAATCAATGCAACTAAGAGTTGGTTCTTTGAGAAAATCAACAAGATAGGCAAATCTTTGTGCAAACTAACCAAACAGCAGAGAGGGAACATGCAAATTAACAAAATCAGAAATGAAAAGGGGGACATAACAACAGACTCTGTGGAAATCCAGAGAATAATTAGGTCATACTTTAAAAACCTGTACTCTACAAAATTCGAAAATTTAAAGGAAATGGACGACTTCCTGGATAGCTATCACTTGCCAAAACTAAATCAAGAACAGATAAACAATTTAAATAGACCTATAACACCTATGGAAATAGAAGCAGTCATCAAAAGTCTCCCAACCAAAAAAAGTCCAGGTCCAGATGGCCTCAGTGCAGAATTCTACCAGAAATTCAAAGAACAGCTTATACCAATTCTTCTCAAAGTATTCCACACAATAGAAGCAGAAGGGTCTTTGCCAAACTCTTTCTATGAGGCTTCAATATCCTTGATCCCCAAGCCACACAAAGATACAGCTAAGAAAGAGAACTTCAGACCAATATCCCTCATGAACATTGATGCAAAAATACTCAATAAAATTCTGGCAAATCGGATCCAAGAACACATCAAAACAATCATTCAC
>NW_024430403.1:0-8109 GCF_017639785.1 Mesocricetus auratus
CTGGTTTAGGGCAAACTGTAAAATTGGATGCTTTGGAAAATGATTATCAATTTGTCCTGAAAAGGAAGTAACTAAAACTGCCCAATCACTAGATGTGGCTGCCAAGGTCTGAACTTGTGCAGCAGTATAAGGCACAATCAAGGAATCAGGATCCCTGCCAAAATGCGTAACAGCTGCTTTTATTCCGCGAAGCGCGAGCTGTGCAACAGCATCAGGGTACCAGTCAATAATCTTAGCAGGGGAAGCATTTTGATGAATCCAAAGTAATGGTCCATGTTGCCACAGGACTGCAGTTGGCAATTGAGCTGTCTTAAAAACACACAGATTAAAAGGTAGTGACTCCTCAATACGATGTAATTGTGCTTCCTGTAAGGCCTCTTCCACCATCTGTAAGGCTCGGTGGGCGGCAGGGGTAAATTTTCTGGGTTAGGAGATATGAGGCTCACCCTCCAGGAGATCGAAGAGGGGTTTTAGGTCAGCAGATGGAATTTTTAAAAAGGGCCTCAACCAATTTATATCTCCCAGAAGTTTCTGAAAATCATTTAATGTTTGTAAGTGGTCTTTGCGAATTTCTATTTTCTGAGGAACTATATTTTTGGGAGTAATCATTGAGCCCAAAAAGAGGCCTGTATCTGCAATTTGAACCTTTTCTGAGGCAATCTCTAATCCCCACTGTTTTAATTCAGCCACCAGCATGGGAAAAGCCTTTTGTAAAACATCTAACTCTTTGTGACAAATAAGAATATCGTCCATATAATGGATCATGATTAAAGATGTAAATTGCTTCCTAATTGGCTCCAAAGCCTCCTGCACATACAGCTGACATATTGTTGGGCTATTGGCCATGCCTTGCGGCAGGACCTTCCACTGAAATCTCTTGTCTGGTCCCATATGATTAAGAGAAGGGATAGTGAAGGCAAACCTTGGTCTATCCCGTGGGTAAAGTGGAATAGAGAAGAAACAATCCTTAATATCTATAATAATAAGCTTCCAATCTTGAGGAAGTGCAGAAAGCAAAGGAAGTCCTCTTTGAACAGGGCCAAAAAGATGCATCTGATTGTTAATGGCCCGCAGGTCATGGAGTAATCTCCACTTCCCAGATTTCTTTTTAATAACAAAAATTGGTGTATTCCATGGGGAGGTAGAAGGCTCTAGATGCCCCAGCCGTTCCTGTTCTTGCACTAATCTTGTGACAGCCTCTAATTTTTCAGAGGATAGAGGCCATTGAGAGACCCATAACGGCTCCTCTGTAAAGTGTAGGTTTCTCCATCCCCGAGGGAGGGCAGCAACACCAGTTGTACAATTCTATCTCCCTGCTTTATAGAAAATACTCCCCGAGGGCTAGAACAGAGAACTTGAATCTCCTCTTTATGATACGGGTCAACAATCCCAGGATATATAATGAGTCCCTGTAAAGTTAAGGAGCCACGGCCCAGAATAAGCCCAATGGTGGCAGGGGGCAAAGGTCCAGGGGAATGGACTGGGACCGGTTGAACATTCATTTGGGGCATGAGTAAGAAGTCGGAGGCGGCAAGCAAGTCCATTCCGGGGGTTCCTCGGAAGCCTCTACTTCCTCTTGATTGCTTTTCTGAAATCGGTTCCCATATTTCTGAGGGCCCTGGGACCATGGGCCCCGTGACCCGTTTTTTGATTGGGGTACCTTGGGTTCTTCAATAGGGGGCAGAAGCCTCCCTTTCATGTCCCGGACTGACCTGCATTCACTAGCCCTATGATAACCTTTACCACAACGATGGCAAAGCTCCAGTTCTCTTGTTCTTTCAGGGGCTTGACAATCTTTCTTAAGGTGCCCCATTTTCCCACAATTAAAACAAGCTTTTCAACTAGATAAATCTCTACGCCTGTGCGTTTGTAAAATGGCGGCAGCTAGTCCTGCATTGGTTAGGGGTCCCCCCAGCTCCCTGCACACTCTGAGCCAATCTTGTAAACCTTTGCTTTTGCGAGGGCGATAGCCGCTCGACATTCCTGGGTTGCTTGTTCATAGACAAGTTGCTCAATTAGGGGCATAGCTTGTTCTGAATCACCAAAGATGCGACCGGCGGCCTCGGTCATTCTGGCCACAAAGTCTGAAAATGGCTCTTGGGGTCCTTGGACAATCTTTGTAAGGTGTCCACTGGATTCTCCCCTTTTTGTGAGGGCCTTCCATGCTTTAATAGCGGCGGCCGACACCTGACCATAGACGCCCCAGATGTAGTTGGTTTGATTAAGGGCATGTTGACCCTGACCTGTCAGCATTTCAAATGTCCACTGCCTCTGATTCTCATCTTCAGCTGTGGCATTAACTCTAGCTTGCGCCTGGGCTGCATCATACCAGAGAGCCTTCCATTCCATGTATTGTCCCATGTTGGGAAGCACTGCTTTCACTGTCGTCTGCCAGTCAGTGGGAGTCATGGCAAAATTAGCAAGCCTTTCCACCTGTATTGTGGTAAAGTTAGCATTGACCCCATAATTACGAACGGATTCAGCCAATTCTTTGATTTGATTGTAATCTACGGGGGTATGTACTCTTCCGCCTTCCGCATTCTCGAATACTGGAAAAGCCATTTGTATTTTTCTCCGTTCCTCTAAAGGTAAAAAGGAGTCAGTACCAGTATTCAGCCAAAGCTCATACTGCGGAGGCGCCGAGGGGCGTGAGCCCGCCGGATTTATAGGCGGTGGCCTCACATTCATTTTTGTTTTCAGCAGCCGGTGTCTATCAGGGTAATATCTTTCTTCCTCATACCGTGCCACCTCCTCCTCTAGACCACCTTCTTTGCTAGAATCCAGAGTGTCAGAATCGGAATTATCTAGCTCCAAGGCTTCTAGCTCTACCGTAGGGTATAGGCTAGATTCTGGCTTTTTCTTTTTCTTAGATTTGTTAGGGGGTGAATGATCACTCCCTTCTTTCTCTCCCCCGTTCTTAACTTCTTGGGGAGGGCCTTTTTTCTTAGACATGTCTTTCCTTTTGCGAGCTCCCATTCTCTCACTCCGTTCAGTTTCTGACATGCTATCCTGAACTTCCTCTAAGGTTCCCTGACTTTCTACTATAGCAGGGTGACAGGCCTCATCCTCCAAGCAGTTTTTAACTAGCTTCCAAATGGCTTTGGTACCTAAGCGGAGATCTCCTTCTGCATGCTTCCTGTCTAGTTCTTTACCTAGCTTGTTCCATGAGGCCACAGTGAGGGACCCGTAACAAGCATACCATGGTGCCACTCTATCTACCTCCTTCACAAAATTTTGAAGTGTTCGTGGTGCAATTTTGAGATCTCTTTGCTTTAGCACAGTCTGTAGGGCAGTAACCACTGACTGTGACAACCCCATTGCGCTAGCGGCTTATCTAAAAAACGGCGCTCGACTCCTTTACCAGACTGACAGCACCGTTCTGTCAGCACCAGCCACGATGAAGAAGGAGGACAAACAGGACTAGCACCAAAGCCTCCACTGACCCGTCCCACGGTGATGACAAACTAAGGCCAAAGTCGAGAAAAGGGGTGTTCAGGATCAAGCATACCTCTCTGAACTTACGTCCCTGCAGTTCTGAATCCGCCCAGTCTTCCGAGGGGTCTCCCGCAGCGCCGGCGATGTTGAAGAGTTCCTGGGTTTCGGCACCAGATGTCCCACGCTACCGTCTCACCAGCAAGAACGATGCAGGACACTCGGATCCTTCTGCAGTAAAGCTTTAATACATCTTGAGAGATAGATGATCAGCTTCTGAAAGGGAGACCCCAAGCTAAGAAACCCAGCCCCTTATATAAGCCTAGGAGCTCCGAGTGAGACGTGTAGAGCCGGGATTGGTGGTTTGCTCATCACCCCAGATGACGCCACGGGAGAGGCACAGCTTAAACGGTGAACTCCAACTGACAGTGTATGTCAGCGCCATCTTCTAATGGCGATAGCGATAGCGAGGGCGGCTCCTCACAGACAGGAGCATGAGAACCTGTGAGTGAGAGCACATGTTGATATATTGATTTCTCACATGGAGATTTCCTACCAAACAATGGTGACAAGAAACCTTACTCTAAAGTTATCTGGAATCACATTTGAGTGATGAAATCCAGATGGGATCATTGGAAATAGTGACCCTGTCATTCCCAGATGAGTAGTTTTGACAAGACCCCAAGTTTAAATAGCATATTTACTGCTTTGGAACTGAATAAAATGTCACTCTTTTACACTAGACTTGAGGATTTACTGAGGTAAGTGTCTTCAAATGTCTGGTATCAGAGACAAGATTGAGACATGTGCCAGGCCTGGAAACTACAGAGCTCATCTGGGATCCACAGCTCTGAGATCCCCCCACACTTGGTCTAGTTAAAGATATACTCACGTTGAAAATATGCTACTTGGAGTGCAGGAATCACAATCGTGAAGTCCTCCATCAACTCTCTGAACTGTGCTTGGAGGGTCTGGGGGTCCTCAACATCTCCCATGTATTCTTGCATTAGCAGGTCACTACATTCAGGAGGCAGCCTCTACACTAGGAGGAATCAGGAAGAGGGATGTAGGTCAGGACATTAGATAGGTAGGCAACAGCCTCCTAGTAAGGAATGTGGCCTGGGATGAAACAGGGTATATGCAGAAAGGCACAAGCTTTTGGTAAGCCCACACAGAAACACACACATACACTAGCCTTCATTTCTGGGTGTGGTATCAGAGAATAATATATGGAAACCCTATTTATAAGGACAGGAGCCAAGGTCTCTCACCATGTGTGCTACTCTGCTCTTCAGAAAAGCTGGCAGGGTCTCTCTGGTTATGGTCTTTATGACATGATCAAGGCCCATGACCTTGGAAGTAGAGGAGAGTCTTCAGTATAGGGTAGTTTGGCTCTAGATCAAAGTTTCTTTGCTTTCCCACCACCCTCCTTTTTAGTTTAGGTTCCCAGGGATTTAGTACTTGGCCTTACCAAGGGGACTCCCCAGCCATACTTGTCACTGTCTACACCAATAATGCTGGGGACAGGGTGAAAATCCACAGAGGCTAACAGATACCAAGGGTGCCTAGGTAGGAACACCCCATCTGCCACAGCAGGGATTATCATGAAGACCTATGTGGCACTAAGTGTCAGGGCTGAAGACCAATCACATAAATATTCTAATGCCCATTGTCAGAACCTAGTAGAATATAGAACAGAACTCCCATGCTATTTCCCCATTTCCTATCTCATCCCAGGCTCACTCCAGGAGAAACTGACATCAAAATACACCCAATTATTATTTCTGCACACAGGATTAAAAGAACACCAAACCTTGGATACCAGTTAACTGGTTAGAGTAGTAAGTACTGGCAACCCCACATCCTAGTGACCAGGTCCTCCAGTCCACACAATTCTCCCAACCTGGTTGATAGCCAGAATCTCTGCTTCAGTCTTGCCTTGAAGACAATATACCAGGGCCTCTGAGTCCTTGGCCTCACATCCTGATAAGTTCGCCACCATCTGTAAATAGAACAGACACTGGTTTGCTCATCTTTCTCAGCAGGGAACAGAGTTTCCTTGATTTCAAGTAAATGTCATTGCCTCCAAATACCACACCCTACTTTTTGTTGTGTATGAAATGACTTAAGTGGAATTGTTCATATTGTCAGTTGCACAAAGGTAACAGCTGGGACAGGGACCATTTCTGCCTACATATTTGTTTAATTGTTGTTTTGTTTTTGAATGTGGTGTTCATGTATAACAATATGGTGTGTCCTAATTTGTGGAGAACATCCTCAGGTATCACTGTCACCTTACTCACTGTTTGCATTTGTCATCAGCTTAGCTGAACTTTGATATTCCAGAGATTCATAGTCTTTGTTTCACATCTGTCCATAGGAGCACTGGGAATATTGACACATAGTATCACCTCTAAACTTATTTGAACTTGGAGCCTCACACTTGCAGAGTGAGTATTTCTACCACTCACCTTTCCCTCAATCCATATGTCTTTTTACATATTTATTCATCATGTTGACACAAGCCAGGGCAATATTGAAAGAGGAACTTCAACTGAGAATATGGCTCTATCAGGTTGGCTCATAGGTGTGTCCAAGCATTTTACTGATAAATGACTGGTGCAGAAGGGGCCCATCCAGCTTTGAACAGTACAACCCATGTGCAGGTGATCTGTGTTGTATGAGAAAGCAAGTTTAGGAAGCCATGGGAAACAAGGCATTAAGCAGTGTTCCTCCCTGGCCTAGGCTTCACTCCCAACCTCCAGGTAACTGCCTGAGTGCCTGCTCTGATTTCCCTTCAATATGGACTATAAACTGTAAATTGAACTGAACACTTTTCCCACAAGCAGCTTTTGGCCATGGTCTTTATCACAGTAACAAGAAGCAAACCAGCAAACCATGTGTATGAGTTTTGCCAATAGTGGAAGTCAGAGAAACAGCTTTGCTGTCATATAATATATTCTCAGCATGCATGAAGTAGAGGTGGGGAGATACTTAGTTTTATGCCTCTCATAAATGACTGGGAAGCAGCTATTTGCCATGGACCTTGTTTTCCCCCTGCTTAACATATTAACAGATTACCACAGGCCAGACCTGAAGCAGCAAAGTAGGGACTGGTATTGATGAAGATACTCACTGTGTAGACCGCCTCAGGTGTGTCAGAGATAAGGCCAGGTAGCAGAGCCACTCCACTCTGCATAATGGCTCCATGGAAGAGTCCTTTGGACATTGGGGACATGATAAGTGAGGACACACTTGAGCCACCTGCCGATGCACCAAAAATAGTGACCTGGCCAGGATTGCCTCCAAAGGAGGCAATATTCTGCTGGACCCAGTGTGGGGCAGTCATTTGGTGCAGGTAGCCCCAATTTCCTCTGGCATACTTGTCTCCAGTGCTGTGAAGTGGCAGGAACAGGAATCACAGGTCGGTCCATGTTCTACTCAAGTAACATTACCCAGTCTCATCCCAGGCTTACCTGAAGAAGCCAAGGATACCCAAGCAATACTGGATAGGGACAATAACTATATCCTCAGTAGCTGCCAGTGTGGATCCATCATTCATGGAAGTCATTCCTACAACCAATGCACCACCATGGATCCGCACCATCACCTGAAGAAATCAAGACAGATGACATACCTAGTTCTAGCACAATTGGGCTGCCTACTAGATTATCAAATGTTTCTTCTCTATGCAGATTGACATACATATTGATCTCATAGAGATTTCAGAATGTAGTCAACAGATGGGGTACTGTAGTCATATAAGCATATATTCATTTGCACTTCCCCAACAGGAAATCTCCGCATGGTTTAATGTCTCTAGATCATCACTCAGACACATCAAAGTAGAGCAAATAGTAGTGTCTCCATGTGTGTCTTTCCTGATTGTTGTTCAAAAAGTACATCAGATCCCATTTTTACAAGGGATAACCTGCAGATGGAAATTTTGGTGATGTCAATATGCAGTCCTTGAGCATCTTCCCAAAGTGGGTCTGCCTGGTTCAAATTCGGAGAATTTCTGGCTTAACCAAAGACTAGTGCTTCTTACCTCTAAGAACTCCAGTGTGCTAAGCCACACACACACAAGTTTCAGCAGCTCACCATGGCTGAGATGACCTTCTTGAAACCAATAAGGTAAGACTACTAATCAGGGTCTAAACCACAGTGGATCTCTGAATTGCTTTGTGCCTTTCTATCTTCCAGAAAAAGAAACATCCTCTTCCCCAGTTGTCCACAGTCTCACACTCACAGGAAAGTTAGAACCTTCATGGGCATGAACTGGTGCGTAGATGTTGAGATACAGGCAGTCCTCAGACATAGAGATGGTAGGAATGATAATTATCCTCTCTTTTGAAACTTGTGACATAATCAAATCAGTTTGCAGACACCTAGTAAAAATGGGAGACAGTCTAAGATATGCATGTAGTGGTCAAACCTAAATCTTAGTATGAAATTTTTCTCAGCCACATTCAGATAATACTTCCCATGATGCCCTGATAACTTTTGGCCCTTCACTAAAGTCCCTTCCTATCAAAGTTAAGACCACCAGGTCTGTAGAAATGAGAATAGAGCAGGACATTAGGTATTCCTCTGGTTGGATATTAATATCCTGAGAGCTAGTATGGAGACTGCTGGCATCCTCTATTAAAACTGATTGTATTCCTCTGTTGATGATGT
>NW_024430404.1:0-1843 GCF_017639785.1 Mesocricetus auratus
ATTTATTTATTTATTTATTTAATTTTATTTTCCAGTTTAAATTTGGATAAGAAACAAGGTTGCTTCACAAGTCAGTTCCAGGCCCTTCTCCCATTCCCTCCCTTCCTCCCGAGCCCTCCCCCCCCGTTATCCCCTCATTTCCCCAGGGAGGGTGAGGCCCTCCATGGGGTTGTGCATAGTCTGTCATTTCATATAGGGCAGGGCCTAGACCCTTCCCCAAGATTTCAGGGTGAGAGTGCACCTCACATTGTTCTATGGGAGTCCAAAGTCCGTGTGTATACTTGGGATGGGTACTGATCTGCTGCCCAAGGCTCAATAGATTCCCTAGGCCTCCTCACTGACACCCAGATTCAGGGGGTCTTGATCAGTCCCATGCTGGCTTCCCAGGCTGATGCCTGGGATTCAAGAGTTAACCTTTGTCTGGTCAGCTGTGTCTGGGGGTTAAACCAGCCCAGTCTTAATCCCTTTGATCATCAGTACTCCCTCTCTGTTACTGGCTTTCTTGAGTTCAGCTCAGTACTTAACCAAGGGAGTCTGCGTCTTCTTCGATCAGCCACTAAATAAAGTATCTGTTTCCCAGACTCTCTGGCCATAGGATTGAAGGCTGGCACTCCCCAGATCTATGTCTAAAATCCGTATATGAGAGAGTACATGCCATATTTCTCCTTTTGTGACTGGGTTACCTCACTCAGGATGGTTTCTTCTAGTGTCGTCCATTTGCCTGCGAATCTCATGATTCCATTATTTTTTTCTGCTGAATAGTACTCCATTGTGTAGATGTACCACATTTTCTCTATCCACTCTTCAGGTGAGCGACATCTAGGTTGCTTCCAAGTTCTGGCAATTACAAATAAAGCTGCTATGAACATAGTGGAACAGACATCTTTGTTGTATGAATGGGCATCTTTTGGATATATGCCTAAGAGTGGAGTTGCTGGGTCTTGTGGTAGGTTTATTCCCATTTTCTGAGGAATCTCCATACTGATTTCCAAAGTGGCTGAATGAGTTGGCACTCCCACCAGCAATGGAGGAGTGTCCCCCTTTCACCACATCCTCTCCAGCATAAATTGTCACTGGTGTTTTTGATTTTAGCGATTCTGACAGGAGTGAGATGGTATCTCAGAGTTGTTTTGATTTGCATTTCCCCGATGGCTAAGGATGTTGAGCACTTTCTCAAGTGCCTCTCAGCCATTTTAGGCTCCTCTATTGAAAAGTCTCTATTTAGTTCTGCAGCCCGCCTTTTTAATAGGGTCCTTTGGTGTTTTGGAGACTTGCTTCTTGAGTTCTTTTTAAATTTTGGAGATCAACCCTCTGTCAGATGTGGGATTAGTGAATATTTTTTCCAATTCTGTGGGCTGCCTTTTTGTCTTGCTGACTGTGTCCTTTGCTTTACAGAAGCTTCTCAGTTTCAGTAGGTCCCATTTATTAATTGTTGATCTCACTGTCTGTGCTACTGGTGTTATGTTCAGGAAGCTGTCTCCTGTACCAATTCATTCAAGGGTACCACCCACTTTCTCTTCAAAGAGGTACAGTGTGGCTGGATTTATGTTGAGGTCTTTGATCCATTTGGACTTAAGTTTTGTGCATGGCAATAAACATGGATCAATCTGCATTCTTCTACATGCCAGTCTCCAATTATGGCAGCACCATTTGTTGAAGATGCTTTCTTTATTCCATTGTATATTTTTAGCTTCTTTGTCAAAAATCAGATGTTCGTACATGTGTTGGTTAATACCCGGATTTTCAGTTCGATTCCATTGGTCTCCCTGTCTATTTTTGTGCCAATACCAAGCTGTTTTCAGGACTATAGCTCTATAATAGAGCTTGAGGTCAGGGATGGTGA
>NW_024430405.1:0-29857 GCF_017639785.1 Mesocricetus auratus
ACTGACAGCGACAGTTAACTCCAACTGACAGCGACAGTTAACTCCAACTGACAGTGGATGTCAGCGCCATCTTCTAACGGCAATAGCGATAGCGAGGGCGGCTCCTCACATCTCCCCCTATTCATTTATTTTTGAAGCAATAGGACACCCACAACTTTGGAGTGGAGATAGAGGTCAAATCCCCATGTGCAAATTCGGAACATGTACAAAGCTCCTCTCCAGGGTCTTATCCCCAGAGGAAGTCCTGACCAGTCCGATGTCTTTTTCTGGGGGAAGGAGATCATGACATAGAACCTTCATGCAAGATGACTTATCTCCCAGGAGAAAGTCGTTATACCGCAGACCTCTCCTGTGCAGTGCTTAGCCTTGCAACTCCTTGGGCTGCTGAAGCCTACCCACTCTATCCCGTGCAATGAGACTAGCCTCGTGGGGTGCAAGAGCTGGGAGGCCAGCGACCTATTGCTTTAACATGGTTAACCAAATGTCAGGGGATGCTCCGTGTTCTAAGGCAGCAAGTGCTTGTGCCACCACCACTTTCTCCTTTTGTTTGGGCTCTGAGCGTACACACCATCCAAAGCATCAACACTATTCCACAGCAGAGAACTAGGCTAAATGATCCTACCCCCACCCATTCCTTAAAATAAGAAAATGCAGATGAAATCCAGGGGGAGAGGTCTTCCATCAGAGAAAGATCCAGATGCGTCGAATTCACTTGCAGGATCGCCATTCTCAACTCACGGAGTGTCTGCTCAAACTCAAAAGTCCAATTCTGTAATAAATGTTGAGACAGAGCTTTTGACAGGTTAGCTGCTCTTGTAAAATTCTCATATTGTACTAAGTGACACAAAGGCCAGGCAACTTTGTTCACATCCCAATTTGGCCATCTGCCACAATATATCCAATTGTTCCTGAACCAAATTAATCTGTTGGTTTACCAACATCAGGCCTCCTTGTATCTGAGAATTGGCAGTGGCCTGTTTATCTAGGACCATGGTCACAGTGGCCTATAGTTCATTAATGGTTTGAGTTGTCTGCACAGTGGCAGAAAGTGCAAGGGCCGAGGCGGTAACCGAAGCAGTAACCGCGGCGGTGGCTATCAGGCCCACAATAATAGCAGAGATCCCAAAAATCTCGCTTTTCCCTAAACAAACTCAAATTACTTGGCGCCTCAACAGGAGCTGGAATAAATCGAGGCATGCGCATTACCAAAGCAAAAGGGTGCTTAATAGCATCCCAGCATAATGCATAAAAACAATTCTAAGCAGAACAATTTATTTCTTTCTGATTCTTACCTAAGGTATCATTACTCACAACCCAAATAAAGGGCAGCTGAATAATTAGTTCTCTTAAAAGGGGTATACTTAACATTGGAGGAGGACCAATCAGATGATCCAGAGCTCTGTCCCTCACTCAGACTGTTGCCTAATGCCCCTTTCCAATCAAAAGTAATCTGTCCCTTCTCACTATCATAGGAGAAAGATCAGTACAGCTTCCATTAATTCAAAAGGATTAGCATTAGATCTTTCTGGATCCATATGAATAAAATTATCCTTTAATGAAGAAATCACAGTAAAGCACAAGCTTCCTACTAATGACAAGGTTCTCTCATCCTGAAAACTCTGTATCTGAGGATCTAAAGGCAAAAAGGCAAGCCCCAACTCTCTATTATTTGTGAAAAATCTAGGGAACACCTGGGCATTCTGCATCACTGGCATCGGTAGGGGGAAGGTAGACATGATGGCCCACCGTAACTCTCCCATCATACTAGGAACCATCATCCTGAGTAGGAGAGTCTTCATCACCCACTTGGCCTCCATCCTTCTTATTCTGGAGTTGTGAAGGAGCTCTTCGAGTGAGTCTTTCAGGGATCCACAGGGGGTTTTCTTCCTCCTGTGGAAAAACACACACAGCTCCCCTGGATCTTATAAGAATAGGATCCGGGCCTTTCCAGAGATCAGTCAAGACATCTTTCCATTTTACCATTTCTTTTGGCCTATCAGGCTCTAAACTGTGGCGATCAGCCGCAGTGTGGCCTTGGGCATCACAGTTCAAGAAATTAAGGGTAAAAAGTGCCATGGATACAGCAACTCTTGGTACCGAGGGTAGAACATCCTCAATACTCCCCTTTTGTTTAATCAGATATGATTTGAGTGTACGATGGGCACGTTCCACAATGCCCTGTCCTTGAGGGTTATAAGGTAGGCCAGTTAGATGGGTAACATCCATTTGCCGACAAAACTGTCGGAATTTTTGAGAGGTATATGCTGGTCCATTGTCTGTTTTTAAAATTCTGGGTTTTCCCTAAGCACTCCAGGCCTCAAGGCAATGTTGAATCACATATGAGGCCTTTTCCCCTGTTAGGGGTGTGGCAAACATTACGCCAGAACAGGTGTCAACAGAAACATGAACATATTGAAGCCTTCCAAAAGAGGGAATATGAGTAACATCCATCTGCCACATCTGCAATGGTCTAATGCCACGTGGGTTTATTCCCATGTGGGGAGTAGGTAAGAATTCGCAGCAATTCTGGCATTGAGTAACAATTTCCCTAGCCTCTTTCCTGGATAGAGCAAAACGACGGCGCAAGGTCTCAGCCGTCACATGAAAGCGCTTATGGAATTCTTTTGCTGCTTGTGCATGGGTAGACAAGGCAGCGGCCACCAGCTTTGTAGCCTTGTCCGCTAAGTCATTCCCTAAGGACATGGGACCTGGGAGTCCAGAATGTGCTCGGACATGGGTAATGAAAACAGGAAATCTCCTATTTAACAAGGCAGCTTGTATCTTCTGAAAGATGTTAGCAACTCTGCTGGAGGATCTTATTATTCCAGCTATCTCAAGGAGATTAACTGCATTAACCACATAAGAGGAATCTGATACAATATTGAGGGGTCCTGGAAAAGCCTCAAGAACCTCCAGTACTATCAGACATTCTACAACTTGAGGTGAAGTTTCATTATATTGTTTAGATATAACCCTATCCTTGACCACATAAGCTCCCATACCAGTTTTTGATCCATCAGTGTACACCACAGTCCCATCTGGGAGTGGGTCTTTAGCTGTCACTTGTGGAAACACTATAGCCTGGTTTAGGGCAAACTGTAAAATTGGATGCTTTGGAAAATGATTATCAATTTGTCCTGAAAAGGAAGTAACTAAAACTGCCCAATCACTAGATGTGGCTGCCAAGGTCTGAACTTGTGCAGCAGTATAAGGCACAATCAAGGAATCAGGATCCCTGCCAAAATGTGTAACAGCTGCTTTTATTCCGCGAAGCGCGAGCTGTGCAACAGCATCAGGGTACCAGTCAATAATCTTAGCAGGGGAAGCATTTGGATGAATCCAAAGTAATGGTCCATGTTGCCACAGGACTGCAGTTGGCAATTGAGCTGTCTTAAAAACACACAGATTAAAAGGTAGTGACTCCTCAATTCGTTGTAATTGTGCTTCCTGTAAGGCCTCTTCCACCATCTGTAAGGCTCGGTGGGCGGCAGGGGTAAATTTTCTGGGTGAGGAGATATGAGGCTCACCCTCCAGGAGATCGAAGAGGGGTTTTAGATCAGCAGATGGAATTTTTAAAAAGGGCCTCAACCAATTTATATCTCCCAGAAGTTTCTGAAAATCATTTAATGTTTGTAAGTGGTCTTTGCGAATTTCTATTTTCTGAGGAACTATATTTTTGGGAGTAATCTTTGAGCCCAAAAAGAGCCCTGTATCTGCAATTTGAACCTTTTCTGAGGCAATCTCTAATCCCCACTGTTTTAATTCAGCCACCAGCATGGGAAAAGCCTTTTGTAAAACATCTAACTCTTTGTGACAAATAAGAATATCGTCCATATAATGGATAACGATTAAAGATGTAAATTGCTTCCTAATTGGCTCCAAAGCCTCCTGCACATATAGCTGACATATTGTTGGGCTATTGGCCATGCCTTGCGGCAGTACCTTCCACTGAAATCTCTTGTCTGGTTCCATATGATTAAGAGAAGGGATAGTGAAGGCAAACCTTGGTCTATCCCGTGGGTAAAGTGGAATAGAGAAGAAACAATCCTTAATATCTATAATAATAAGCTTCCAATCTTGAGGAAGTGCAGAAAGCAAAGGAAGGCCTCTTTGAACAGGGCCAAAAAGATGCATCTGATTGTTAATGGCTCCGCAGGTCGTGGAGTAATCTCCACTTCCCAGATTTCTTCTTAATAACAAAAATTGGTGTATTCCATGGGGAGGTAGAAGGCTCTAGATGCCCCAGCCGTTCCTGTTCTTGCACTAATCTTGTGACAGCCTCTAATTTTTCAGAGGATAGAGGCCATTGAGAGACCCATAACGGCTCCTCTGTTTTCCATGGTATGGGTCGTGAAGCCTCAACGGCCCCTAAATAAAACCCAGTCCTTTTCTACCCCGATTTCCGTGTTGTGTAATGGGTTTTATTCTGCCTTGTTCTTGCCTACCCAAGCCTCTACCATTTGTATACCCCATCTTTGCCATAATGGCTGATGCCTGGGGGAGTATTCATTAGTTAGGGTCATGCCCATGGCTTGTAACACATCTCGTCCCCATAAATTTACAGGGAGTGGCAACACATAGGGGGTAAAACATCCCTGTTTGCCTTCAGCATCCCGCCAGGTTAAGGCTGAGGCACTGATGGCAGGAGAGGACTGGTATCCAAGACCTTGTAGAGAATGAGATGAAACAACAGTGGGCCAAGACTTCGGCCACCAATGGAGTGAAATAATGCTTTTGTCTGCTCCCGAATCCATTATCCCTTCAAATTCTTTTCCATTAATTAACAATTTTATTGTAGGTCTCTCATTTAGGGGTATAGCCAGATAGGCTGAATCACTTCCAGAAGATCCCATAGCCCTTTTTTGTAAAGTGTAGGTTTCTCCATCCCCGAGGGAGGGCAGCAACACCAGTTGTGCAATTCTATCTCCCTGCTTTATAGAAAATACACCCCGAGGGCTAGAACAGAGAACTTGAATCTCCTCTTTATGATATGGGTCAACAATCCCAGGATATATAATGAGTCCCTGTAAAGTTAAGGAGCCACGGCCCAGAATAAGCCCAATGGTGGCAGGGGGCAAAGGTCCAGGGGAATGGACTGGGACCGGTTGAACATTCATTTGGGGCATGAGTAAGAAGTCGGAGGCGGCACGCAAGTCCATTCCGGAGGTTCCTCGGAAACCTCTACTTCCTCTTGATTGCTTTTCTGAAATTGGTTCCCATATTTCTGAGGGCCCTGGGACCATGGGCCCCGTGACCCGTTTTTTGATTGGGGTACCTTGGATTCTTCAATAGGGGGCAGAAGCCTCCCTTTTACATCCCGGACTGACCTGCATTCGCTAGCCCTATGATAACCTTTACCACAACGATAGCAAAGCTTCGATTCTCTTGTTCTTTCAGGGGCTTGACAATCTTTCTTAAGGTGCCCCATTCTCCCACAATTAAAACAAGCTTTTCGATTAGATAAATCTCTATACCTGTGCGTTTGTAAAATGGCGGCAGCTAGTCCTGCATTGGTTAGGGGTCCCCCCAGCTCCCTGCACACTCTGAGCCAATCTTGTAAACCTTTGCTTTTGCGAGGGGCGATAGCCGCCGACATTCCTGGGTTGCTTGTTCATAGACAAGTTGCTCAATCAGGGGCATAGCTTGTTCTGAATCACCAAAGATGCGACTGGCGGCCTCTGTCATTCTGGCCACAAAGTCTGAAAATGGCTCTTGGGGTCCTTGGACAATCTTTGTAAGGTGTCCACTGGACTCTCCCTTTTGTGAGGGCCTTCCATGCTTTAATAGCGGCGGCCGACACCTGACCATAGACGCCCCAGATGTAGTTGGTTTGATTAAGGGCATGTTGACCCTGACCTGTCAGCATTTCAAATGTCCACTGCCTCTGATTCTCATCTTCAGCCGTGGCATTAACTCTAGCTTGTGCCTGGGCTGCATCATACCAGAGAGCCTTCCATTCCATGTATTGTCCCATGTTGGGAAGCACTGCTTTCACTGTCGTTTGCCAGTCAGTGGGAGTCATGGCAAAATTAGCAAGCCTTTCCACCTGTAATGTGGTAAAGTTAGCATTGACCCCATAATTACGAACGGATTCGGCCAATTCTTTAATTTGATTGTAATCTACGGGGGTATGTACTCTTCCGCCTTCCACATTCTCGAATACTGGAAAAGCCATTTGTATTTTTCTCCGTTCCTCTAAAGGTAAAAAGGAGTCAGTACCAGTATTCAGCCGAAGCTCATATGGCGGAGGCGCTGAGGGGCGTGAGCCCGCCGGATTTATAGGCGGTGGCCTCACATTCATTTTTGTTTTCAGTGGCCGGTGTCTATCAGGGTGATATCTTTTTTCCTCATACCGTGCCACCTCCTCCTCTAGACCACCTTCTTCGCTAGAATCCAGAGTGTCAGAATCAGAATTATCTAGCTCCAAGGCTTCTAGCTCTACTGCAGGGTATAGACTAGATTCTGGCTTTTTCTTTTTCTTAGATTTGTTAAGGGGTGAATGATAACTCCCTTCTTTCTCTCCCTTTCTTAACTTCCTGGGAGGGCCTTTTTTCTTAGACATGTCTTTTCTTTTGCGAGCTCCCATTCTCTCACTCCGTTCAGTTTCTGACATGCTATCCTGAACTTCCTCTAAGGTTCCCTGACTTTCTATTATAGCAGGGTGACAGGCCTCATCCTCCAAGCAGTTTTTAACTAGCTTCCAAATGGCTTTGGTACCTAAGCAGAGATCTCCTTCTGCATGCTTCCTGTCTAGTTCTTACCTAGCTTGTTCCATGAGGCCACAGTGAGGGACCCGGAACAAGCATACCATGGTGCCACTCTATCTACCTCCTTCACAAAATTTTGAAGTGTTCGTGGTGCAATTTTAAGATCTCTTTGTTTTAGCACAGTCTGTAAGGCTGTAACCACTGACTGTGACGACCCCATCGCGCTGACAGCTTATCTAAAAACGCGCTCAACTCCGTTACCAGACTGACAGCACCAGACTGACAGCACCAGACTGACAGCACCAGACTGACAGCGCCAGATGGACAGCGCCAGATGGACAGCGCCAGACGGACAGCGCCAGACGGACAGCGCCGTTCTGTCAGCACCAGCCACGATGAAGGAGAAGGACAAACAGGACTAGCACCAAAGCCTCCACTGACCCGTCCCACGGTGATGACAAACTAAGGCCAAAGTCGAGAAAAGGGTTGTTCAGGATAAAGCATACCTCTCTGAACCTACGTCCCTGCAGTTCTGAATCCGCCCCGTCTTCCGAGGGGTCTCTCGCGGCGCCGGCGATGTTGAAGAGTTCCCGGGTTTCGGCACCAGATGTCCCGCGCTACCGTCTCGCCAGCAAGAACGACGCAGAACACTCGGATCCTTCTGCAGTAAAGCTTTAATGCATCTTGAGAGATAGATGATCAGCTTCTTAGAGGGAGACCCCAAGCTAAGAAACCCAGCCCCTTATATAAGCCTAGGAGCTCCGAGTGAGATGTGTAGAGCCGGGATTGGTGGTTTGCACATCACCCCAGATGACGTCACGGGAGAGGCACAGTTTAAACGGTTAACTCCAACTGACAGCGACAGTTAACTCCAACTGACAGCGACAGTTAACTCCAACTGACAGCGACAGTTAACTCCAACTGACAGTGGATGTCAGCGCCATCTTCTAACGGCAATAGCGATAGCGAGGGCGGCTCCTCACAGGTTCACCCATACATAAAGAATATCCAGAGTTTCTCACACATATGCACACACAAATATTCATGAAGACACAGAAGTATATGTGTACAGGCATGCAAACACATACAGTAAATCAGTCATTGACGTGGCTATCCTGTTAATCTAATGCAATCACAGGTGGACCTCTGGGATTCTGGAGATTTAGTCACCCCTTGTAGGAAGTTCCTCAGACTATAGAGTGTAGAAATATTCCCCAGCATACCACCACTGAATGGTGCAGATCAGCTTACTGTTCTTGTTCACTGCTTCACAGTTGCCTCCAACGTGAACAACTTCCGCCAAACAGAGCTCCATTTACCACAGGCTGCCTCACTTCCAACAAAAAACAATGAGTTTAGAATACTACCAAATACAAGCAGAATCCAAATGAAAGAATCCATCCCTGTAAGGTGATTGTGTAAGGGATTTGTTTGGGAAAGAAAAGGTTGGCTAAGATATGTCCAAAAAGTTGGATGTATTATTTCATACTGAACAATATTTCATGGAAAGGCTCAACCACATTGTACTTTCTCACTCATCGAATGATGGAAACCTTGGTACTTTCTATTCAAGGCTCATCTGAAGAATGCTGCTATGACCATGATGTCCCATAGCCTCTCTCTGAACACTCTGAACTTCATGTTCCAGAATCACTAACTCACCTGGGGACTGCAGTTAACTTCTGAAGAAATGTGTGTGTCTTGTCACTGCCTTATATCATCATTACACCACCATCAGTGTTCAAGGTTATTTATTTCTCTCAAACTTCCACGAGCCTAGTTTTAACTGACAGTGAACACATTTGAAGAAAAGCAGTAGCTGCTGAGTGCATCAGACACAGCACATGGTGAGTGCTGTGTCACTCATACAGCACCATTCTTACTCCACATCATGAATATGGGACTTAATAGGGTCTGGACATGACAAAGTCTTAGTATTAATTAGAACAGTGTGCAGAAGTAGGTTAATTATACTAATGGGCCTGTCCAGAGTGTCTGGTCACAGTCCAAGAATCTGCATATCTACAAGACCCTCTAGGGATTTGGTTCTCAACCTTCCTCATGTTGTGACAGGCTCAGGTAGATGTTGCAACAGGGAGAGAGTAGCTGCTTGCCTGAAAAATGGAGGTCACAGAGGCCGGTTAAATTTCATAATACTGGAATCCAAAGGACAAAATGACATGGAGGTGCAGAAGTCTATTTTTCAAACAACTGGTGGCATTTCTTGATGGAAAGCTCCCAATTTCACTCATTTCTCTATGTGTGGCTTGTCACAGCACACTTGATTCTTATCAGAGGCTTATACTTACCTGTTTTGAATTCCCCATAAAGCTTCTGTGTTTGCTCTTCCAGACAATCAGCAGAGTGGAAAGGAAGGTCCATGACTGTCTGCTTACATATCTCTGTAGAAGTCAACATGCCTTAAGAAAACCCATTTCCTGCATGGATGCCAGGCTCCATTCTTAAATAAAAAATAGGGAGAGGCACCAGCTATACTCAGAATAAGAGGAAGTTGGTTTAATGGTAACTGAGCTGAGCTTACACTGTACAGGGTTTGGGTAGCATCAGGTGGCTCCACATAATTTCAATACATCTGTCTCCAACAAGTTTTATGCTCAGAGTCATAATTCCATTTTACGATAAGACAACCGACCCAAACTGATGCGCCTAGATGCTTATGTTGTGTGTCAGATCTGGCCTGAATTATGAACAACGGTATTGTGATGGATAACATAAGAAAATGTCACATTACATATGGTAACCAGAGACTTACCTTAGTGCAGAGTCACAAATCATTCTAGAAATCACAATTTCTAATGTACCCATAAATATGAATAGGTCATTTCTAAAGAAAAGACAATGAAAGTGATCACAACAAGAAGAGCAAACTATTTGAAAGATTCTGGTGCTGCTTTCAAGAGCTACTCTGCGACATCCGACTAATACATTCTAGGACATTGCTGTTAAAGTTCCAAACATAGGCCAACAGATTCCTAAAGGAGAGGACCGATGAACTCCCAATCAATACAATATCATATATCTTTCTTCTTTGCCAATTTTAGTGCAGGTATTAAAATCCTGTCACATAGCTTCTAGAGTCTCAGATCAGATTTATATTGCAGAAATTTTCATAATTCTTTCACTGAATTGAATCACACAGGAGTTCCATTATACAGGTTTCATTATTCACCTATGTGTAACAGCTCATTACATACTGTATACACTTTGCTTTAGTTTACCCTTCCCTAACCTCAAAAACCTTTTTCACTGTCTGGCATATTTAAGCAGCAAGACATGACTTTTAACTCTTTCTAACTGAACAATAGTATCTCTGCTATATTCTTGTTTATTTCCAGATTTGAGTAAATATTGAATTATTCTATGACCACAACAAATGAAAATGAGAATCACCTTAATCAATTTTTAAATATTATTCTTTATTTGATGTGTATAAGGGTGTTGCATGCTTTTTTCTGTGTGCCATGTGAATGTACAGCTGGAAATCCCTGCAAGTAATCTATACTACTTTAACAGAAGTAGGTTTTCAATGTAATAGCATAAGTTAATATCAGTTATGATATATTTGGGGAATAAGTTCACTAAATTTGAGGGTGCAATTATTTTACAGTAAATGTTTTATAGGTTTCCCCTATAAAAAGTGTAAGATGAAAATATAGAAATAATAAGTATACACATCAAATAATATCACTAATAGGAATTTAAATATTAAATATATATGTAATTATTGTTCAAGAAAAGGGCATTGTTTTGCACATTTGCAAATGAATCAACAGTCAAAATGAAGGACGCCTTATTATGTACATTTCAACACACCTAAAATCAAATCCAGTACCAGACTTGGGAATACAAAACATTGCCAGGTTAAGGAATTATGTTAAATGTAATAGCATGTACTTAAGCAGACAATGTCAGTTCTCCACTACACTCTAACAAAGCATCAAATATTGTAAGTCATGTTAAAGCATTAGAGTTAGACAAGAGAGGAATACAATGACACAGGAATATTACAAGGATGGCTCCTGGCTTTGAAAAACAAGAACATTCACTTTTATTGAAGGATCAACTCCTACTTGGTTTTCATTGCCAATTTTATTCTGTTAAAAAATCAACATATCATCACTTGGATTTCTAGTCATAAAATTTTATCTAAATGTAGATCTCTCTCTTCCTTCTTTCATTCCTTTCTATTTTGAAACAACCTTTTGTTATTAGTCTGAGTATTTCAGGAGTTTACCATGGAGACCAGACTGTCCTTGATCTCATGAGCTGTTACATCATTCTTGCCTCTAAATCCCCAGTGATAGGATTAAATGCATGCAGTGTTTTTTATATATAAATAGGATTCAATGAAAATGTTTTCAGATCTTTATTTCTCAATCATCTTCATTGCTCCTAATTTTATATAGTGTATGTCATAGTAAAGTTAACATGGGTCTATACCACTCAACAATATTCTGACAAAAATATATGGAGATGATAAAAGTTTTCCATATGTAAGTACATTCTTTTTATTGTCTTAAGATAGATTTCACAATGAAGAAGAAACAACGAATGACACAACAATGAAAATTCATCTAAGGTGTACAAAGTTTGCATTAAGTTAATGTATCCCTTGTCATTTCACCTCATCAATTTAACTAAAACATGGAGATCATAAAACCAGTAGAACAGATAATGAAATTGGCAATTAGTAAATGTGGCTTCCTGAAACTGTATAGCTTCTGGTAGGCAAAAGGAACATTCAAAAGAAAAAAACAGCAGCCCACAGAATGTGACAAGATCTTCAACAACCCCAAATCTGACAGAGGGCTGATCTACAAACTTTACAAAGAATTCAGGAATCTAGCCTCCAAAACACCAAATGATTCCTTTAAAAATTAGGGTACAGAACTAAATAGAGAATTCTCAATACAGGAGTCTAAAATGGATGATAGACACTTAAGAAAGTCTTCAACTTCCTTAGCCATCAGGGAAATACACATTGAAACATCTTTAAGGAACAATGTCACTCCACTCAGAATGGCTAAAATCAAAAACACCGATGAAAATTTATGCTGGAGAGGATGTAAGAAAGGGGACCATGCCTCCAGTATGGAGGGAGTGCATGCTGGTACAGACACTATGGAAATCATAATGGTGGTTCCTCATGAAAATGGTAAACATTCTAGCACAAGATGCAGCAGTTCCACTCTTAGGCATAAACCAAAATGATGCTCATTCATGCAACAAGGACATCTGTTCACCCAAGTTTATAGTAGCATTATTTGTAATAGTCAGAATTTAGAACTATGTAAGATTCCGTGCAAATTAAAAATTGACAGAGAATATGTGGTACATATATTCATGGGATTACTACTTAGTGAAAAAACGAAACCTTGAAAGTCACAGGCAAATGGGTGGGACTAGAAAAAATCACCCTGAGTAATGTAACCCAGTCACCAAAACACAAACTTGCCAAGAGCTCAATCATGTATGGGCTTTATAAATGGGAACAAATAGTCACCAGCCTACAATTCACACCACCAAAGAAACAAGGAAACAAGAAGGATCCTAATACAGACATACAGGTTATGCTGGAAAATGGGGAAAGGGACAAGATCCCATAAGCCATTTGGGAGCATGGGGGAAGGGAGATAATGGATAGGAGAAAGAGAAGGGAAGAAGAGGAGGGTAAAGCAGCACACGAGACAGCAGGAAGTTAGAGTCAGGGGAAGAATACAGGAAAGCAAGGTAGGAGATATCATTATATAGGGAAAATTATAGGTTCAAAGAGAAATCTGTCTTAGGGAAATGTCCAGAGTTCTACAAGTTTGAGACCAACTAACAATCTAAACTATAGTTGAGAGGCTACCTTCAATGTCCTTCTCTGATAATGACATTGATGACTACCTTATATGACATTCTGGAGCCTTCATCCAGTAGCTGATGGAAGCAGAAGCAGAAACCTACAGAAAAACACCGAGCTGAGGTCTGGAATCCAGTTGTAGAGAACTAAGAATGAGCTAAGTGGTCAAGACTATGCTGGAGAAATCCACAGAGACAGCTGACATGAACAAAGGGGAGTTCATGGACCCCGGACTGAGAGCTGGGAAAACAGCATAGGATTGTTCCAGACACCCTGAATGAGGGTGCCAGTTTGTAGGTATGGATAATCTATGTGCCCTCTGGTAGTGTATCACTATTTATCCCTAGTATACAAATCGACTTTGGGAACCCACTCTACATCAAGGAAAACTCTGCCTAGACACATGAGGAAGGGTCTAGGCCCTGTTCCAAATGACATGACAGACTTTGAAGATCCCCCATGGAGTGCCTCATCCTCCCTGGGGAGAAGACATTGTGATGGGATGAGGGGGTGGTTGCACACAGGGAATGAAGGGAGTGAAAGGGAACTGAGCTAGACATGTAAAACAAGCTTGTTTCGAAATTAAATTTAAAAGGGAAAAAGAAAACACTGACACACTGAATCCAATAACAAATACAGAAAATTGTCCACCATAATTAAGTAGACTTCATCCCAGAAATGCACGTATGTCTTGACATATGAATATCTGTGAACATACACCATCCATATAAATAAACTGATAAAAAGACATGGTCATCTCATGAGATTCTGAAATGCAAATGTGGCATTGGTTCTGAAATCAAACTATGGATTCACAGCAATTCCCCTCAAAATTCCAAAACAATTTTCACAGTCCTCAAAAGAACAATGCTCAAATTCATATGGAATAACCAAAACAAAAAAATCAGGATAGCAAAAACTATTCTGTTCAGTAATGGAACTTGCAGAGATATCCCCATGACCAACTTCAAGCTCTAATACAAAGCTTTATTAATAAAAGCATCCTGATGTTGTCAGAAAAAAGAGACAGGCAGATCAATGAACTCAAATCAAAGACCCTGATATGAATCCAAGCACATATTAACACCTTATTTTTTTAAAGGAATAAAAATTTTACACAACGGAAAAAGGAAAGAGCCTTCACCAAATGGTTCAGAAAAACTGGATAATGGTATCAGATGAATGCAGAGACAGATGTCTGTCACGCTGGACTAAACTCAAGTTCAAGTGAATCCAAGACCTCAAAATGAATCCAGTTACACTGAATCTGACCGAAGAGAAAGTGAGATGCAGTCTTGATGGCTGGGCACTGAAAACAACTTCCTGATTAGACAACCAGAGTCACAGACACTGAATGCAACAATTAGGAAATGGACAGGCTTCCATAAGCAAAGGACATTGTGAACAAGACAAAGAGCACCCTACTGAATGAGAAAATTTCCTTCCCAACCCCATATCTGACAGAGAGATGTACTCCAAAATATATATAGAACCCAAGGACATAGACACTAAAATACCTAATAATCTAATTAAACATATAGTACAGATCCAAATATAGACTTCTCAACAGAAGATTCACCAATGTCCCAGATACAATTAATGTATTGTTCAACATGCTTTGTTATCATGGAAATATAAATCAAAACATCTCCAAGATCGCATCTTACAAATGTCAGAATGGCTAAGATCAATAACACCAATAACAGCTTACATTGGAGAGGATGTGGAGCAGGTAGAACACTTCCCAATTGTAGGTGGAGTGAAACAGTTGTTCAGAAATCAACTTGGCCATTTCTTTTAAAATTAGGAATCAATCTACTGCAAGATCCAACTATACTAATCTTGAGCATACACCCAAAGGATGTTCAATCATCCCATAAAGACACCTGCTCTACTAGGTTCATTATTCATGATAGACTGGCCCTGGAAATAACCTAGATGTCCTACAACTGAAGATTGATAATGAAAATATGGTACTTCATGAAATTTACAGGCAAATGACAGAAAGTAGAAAAAAATAACAACCCAACTTGAGGTAGTCTAGGCTCAGAAAAACAAACATGGTATATTCTCCTTATAAATGGATATTAGGTGTAAACTAAAGGATAACCTGGCTAAAATACACAGCCCTAGAGAGGCTAGGTAACAATGAGGACTTAACCAGGGGTGTATAGATTTCCCTGCAAAGAGGAACTAGAGATCTCCTGGGGAAAGTGGGGATGAGAGGCTTAGGTTGAATGTCTTGTACACCACAATGAAGGGGAGACTAATGAGGGAAATATCAGTAATTTCAGGTTTGTGGAGAAGACAAGTGTGAAGGAAACTCCCAAGACCCCACAGGAAGACATTATGTAAGACTCATACAAAGGTGGTGTGTGTGTCTGACCTGACCGTCTGTGATGACCAAATGAGAGACTACCCTCATTGTCATCAGAGAGCCTTCATTCAGTAAATTTTTGAAGCACATACAGAGTTCCACAGTTAAGCACTTGGAAGAGTTTTGGAAGTTCTCTGAACAAAAGCTATCGGCGTCAGCAGACTTTCACTGAACATTCCACTATATCCTGGAGCCCATGGAATACTGTGATATGGCCTATGTTATAGCAACACCAACTGCCCTTGGAGAGTCCTTCAGTGCCATTAAGGTTTAACAATGAATGTGCTGGCAAGACTGAGGAATCTTCATAGGATAGAATATGAAGAATGTAGAGAGCCACAGACAACTACAAACCATGACATTCTCAACTACTGAATCAAGGCCGTGTCAAAACAAGACTTGTCTTTTCCTCTGTAAACTCACCAGAGAGGAAAATATGAACACTCTTTAGATGTTCCTTCCTATTCAGATCCATGAGTCATTTGGCTCACTATTTCTTAAGTAAGCAAATTCTCAGAAAGAATCATGAGGTTCAAAAACCCCACTAAGAGTTATATAATCATGTAGCACCTTGACCTCCACCAGAAAGAGACCCTAGGCAGGGGAATATCTGCATGGACAGAGGACCTGATTTTGCTCTTAGCTACTCTGCTCAGTGTACATTTGTAAGCTTACAGAGCCCTCAGACATTCATCTGTAAAGAAGCATATCAGCAGAGATTGTGTTGATGTCCTGCTGCCATCCAGACAGAGTACAGCAAGAATCATCGTATTGACTCTCCACTTTGTGATGAAGTTCCTCTCAGTCAAGTACATTTGATGCTGAAGTAAGTGTTCTACTGATATGACACTGTCCCACTACATTTGTCTTCATCATTTTTATACATTAGGAAATCAACTGCACATTCTCCTGTTTGACACCCTTGAATGAACTGAATTGTCCTGAGGGAGGAGATTGTGGAGATAGCACATTGGGTTCTAATGTCTTTGGATAGATGATGCTCCCCATGTCATTATTTGTCTTCAGTAGGCACACTGTCACATGTTGCATGAAAGAATCATATGGTGTCCATCACAGCATAATACAACCTTGACAAGAGAGTGACCTAACAGCCCCAATGTCTCTTAGCTGCACGTATCTTGAAAAGGATACTACACTCCTTTGCTACCTTCTTATTATGTGTCCAAGGACAGTCACAGGATGTTGGACAGTGCCACTAAATCTGCATTCATAAATTGCTTATTAGCATACCATTTTAGTTTGTTTACAGTGGTGTCTGTTTAAGTTCTGATTACGGTTTTCATGTTTTGGGTTCAGATTTTGTTACATTTGCTTCTGTCTTTTGTTCTTTTGATATATTTCTAAGGCTAAAAGTCCTCTTAATCAAACGTACTTTTTAAGCATCTATTTGTCATCTGACTGTTTTTCATATATAGAAAACCAATTTCAAAATATTTACCCCTAAGTCAGCATTTTTAGTAAGTAATGTATTCAAACTCTTGTATCCACAGAATTCAAATGATAGACGTATATCTCTACAGAAAAAATTTCTAAGATTTATTGAAACACAGTTTATAAGGTGCTGTTGGACTCAACTATTCATTTCTCTCATAATTCAATAATTTATGATTCAGGTATTTTTATTTTTTGCATGCATGTTTTCGCTGATATCTATTTATGGAGCACAGGCATGCAGTTTCATCAGAGGATAGAAGATACCAATGGGTTACCCAAAACATTTTTTCATGGAGGATCCTTCATCTGCTCTCTTTATCCTGCAGGCACTAACAAATCCCTTTAATTGATATGCCATCTCTCCAGACCTGCACTTGAGTTTTGTCCTTCCAGTAATATGTTTTCTCTTAGTTGGAGTTGATCCCCCACAACAAAGGAAAGAAGTGTCCTGAATCCTTAGATAGGGGCACATGAGATATGAATGCTGATTGTCTCAGGCTGTCAGGCGTCCATGAAGTGCTCTGTTGATGATGGTGACCTTTAGTTTGACGATGGGAAATGCAGCACAGAATTTGGACTTATTGCCTGACATGGCTTCACGAAGTCAAGGTTTCCAGGCTAGTAATTTGTCTCTCCCAGAAGCCAGGAAATGGCAAGGCAAAAGCTATTCATTTGGGAGCCCTTGGGTTTAAATATTATAGTATAGTGGTGGCTGATGGAGGTCCAGCTTCAAAAAGAGACCAAAAGGAGGGAAGGAATAGTGGAGTGTGACCAGCTACAGGCAGGCCATCCCTGTACTTCAACAGCATTGAATAACTTTACATAATGTGAACCTTCTCTGTGTGCCCTGAATTACCAGTGTCATTACTTTGTGAATCTGGTGATCATGATTTGTGCCTGTATGGCTTCTCTGCCTACCTGTATCCATTTGCTTGGAGTGACATATAATGGATGTTTGGGGTTCCAAAAAGAGACCTGAGTGCCTGTAGACTATGATAATTCCTCCCTAGCTTCTAAACTCACAGACTTGTGAATTCTACATTTAAGTTGAATTTAAACTATGCAGCTATGAATAAGTTTGAGGCAGTTGTTTCTTTATTTGAAGTATGTGATGATGGGCCAGAAGAAAGCAGGTGTCTGCAATTGCCATCAGATGAGTGAAAGTTTAAGTTCCATGCAGGAGCATCTAAAGCCTGGGACATAGGCCATTGTAATAAAACTGAGTCACAGGCAAGGAGTAGTCAGAAACATTTTTGGGCTCAATGTGATCTCTATATTCTCTATGCTTTGTCACAATGCAAGTTTATTTGTGTTCATCACCACACAGTGGATGTTGGAGAGCTATCACCAACCCCAGACCTCTTCACCAAAAACTAGGTGAAATAACAAATGGAGAATCTGAACAGCCAGCTAGATCAAGTCATTTGAGAAACAAGTGATCTGGGAGATTGTCTCATCTACATCACTGAAAGATCCCCTAACAATAAGTATTTCTTTCCAATGACATGGTGGCCATCTTGGCTTCAAAATTTTACTGTTAGTTAATTTTATCTGAGACATAAGCTTCTGTGTTTATGCATATTCAGCGTGTCCCTTTTCCCAACACATTATCTTTCAATGCTTGCAGAAGCATAACTTCGTTTTGTTCCAGCCCCCATGGTGTCTTTGTGAGTTGATTGTCAGCCAAAATGTTCATCCGATTTTCCAGTCCAAGTGCATCCTGTTTACTTTTCCAGACTTACTGCTCCAGCCTTGCCCCACTGACATCAGAAACCATCACAGAGAGAAACACAAACTCTTCCACTTGGGGCTTTTCCACTCTGCTGTAAGCCTGTGTGTAATGCTGCTCCCTCTCTAAATTGAAGAAGAGACCTGTTACCATGAACAGCCAGATGTTTTCTCTTTCATTTCAATCTCCTAGTATGCTTTTGCCTGATATATTAGACATGCTCCTGGCACAGGTCCCACAAGTGGAGGCCCCACCAAGATTTGGAGAGATTTGGAAAGATTGTGTAATATCAGAAAAGAAAGGATATTGGAAAAGAAATATGTCTCAAAAAAGAAAGGAGATACTTGGTTAAGGTAGGGATTGAATACAGATACTTCAGGTTATAAGCTGGTAAAAGTGAATGTGTAAATCTCCAGGATTTCACCCAACATGAAGATCAAGGGAAAAAAAGGTACCCTGAGAGATCAATCTCAGAGGCAAACCAGCAGGTCAGGATTTGTAAGTTTGTATTTCAACAGCCTCAAAGGCTGTATTGATAGAACCTTTAGGAGAGACAATGTAACAGCATTAATCAGAAGAGAGACTAGATTTTATTTTAATTCCTGAAAAGACAAGTCCATGGATTTTCAACTCAGGAGAGCTTAATATTCATTATTGGGAACAAGTTAAAAATGACCTATCTAGTTTTCTTCAGAGAGAAGGACCATACAATTTTCCCATTGCTCATTCTTCTTTGGAGAATAGTAAATGATGCCCTTTAGAGTGATAGTGCTAAGAGGAAGGAACAAATGGCTGATCTTGAATAAATATTTTAAAATGCCCATGAGGAACAGTTAGTAAATTGCTGTCCAAGTTTATCCTTAAACTGTACTACTAGTGATTGGGTACCATAGTGGCACATCACCATGTGTGGATATGGCTGTAGCTCCTGAGTGTAGATCAGAACTTCTCAAATGGAGAGATGATGAGTGGTACACAGAACTTTTTACTACTAAAGCAGTGATTACTACTCAAGCAGTTCATTTAAGAAAATATGTTATCCATAATTTGAAACATTGGACATAACTGGGTCATTTTAGCTGGGGTCATTATGAATAAGCCTCCACCCATACAGTCTATTCTAATCACATGGAAGTCAGAAAAACCTGTGTGGGTAGACCAATAGCTCCTATCTAAAATAAAATTGAAGGCTTCTCTTCAGCTTGTGCAAGAGAAATGGGAGGCTGGACCTATTAAATAAAGAAAAAATAGGAAAAAATGCCTTTTACAGTATTTGAGGGAGGTCATTAAAACTGTGATGGCCTTGGGTCCTGCAAAAACCAGGATTGCCCATTCCAGTTGGAATCCTGAAAGTATGGTTCAAATATTTGGCAAAGGACTTGAGGTTATTTGACAAATTGCAAGTCCTCTCAGGTTTCCTAGCTACATCAGAATAATGATGATTGGAAATGGAAAAATGGTGAAAACCATGAGAGTCTTTTGCAACCTTTTTTTTTAATTAAAAGACTGGCTGAAGCTGTACTGTCACAAGAAATTTCAATTAAGTAAGTTTCATTTCAACAAACAAATCATGACATATGGAAAAAGGATGACTAAAATATGTATGTATGTTCAGTATATATGCTGTGGCCACACATTTATGTGTGTAATGTGATTGTGAATGCATGAATATGAACTACTTGAATTGCTTTACATATTAATAAATCGATACTTTAATTGCTTTGGCTAGTTAAGAAGCTACCTAAGTTGATTTTGATATAGCCAGAAAGATCATCCAGCCAGTCAGTGTGTTATCAGGAAAGAATGGAGATTTAAATCCACAGAATCAGTAACAGAAGACAACAACATGGCCTAAGATACAAAGAAATCTGTATGGATGATTCTACACAGCTTAGCTGAGAAGATTCTACAGGAATTCTCCTAAATTTTTGTGGTTAGAAAAGGAAATCTAATGAAAACTGTTTTTGAGAAGAAGCCTCGGGGAATCAGCTGCCATGTTAAACCCCACCTACAAAGATGTCACTGTAGGCATACATGTCAGCTAAGATACAAGTGAGAGGTTGTCAGTTAGTGAGAGCTTTACAAATTGGATTACAATTTGGATTAGAAAAATATATTGGGTGCCAGTCCCAACAGGTTCTTTGTGAGTCACTGTTCAGCTAACAGGAGCATCCTGGTTTCCAGTCAAGTGCATCCTGTTTTCAATTCTTGCTTTATTGCCCCAGCCTTGTCACACTGACATCAAAATCTAGCACTGAGAGAAACACAATCTCTTCCATCTGTGGTTTTTCTACTGTGATTGTAAGCCTGTATATAATGCTGTACCATCTCTAAAATGAAATAGAGAACTCTTAGCATGAATGGGCAGACACTATAGTCTTTCATTTCAATCTACAGACATTTGTCTGCTCTATTAGACTTGCTCATGTCACAGTGAGTGCAATAGAACAGATGGGGAGGGACTTTTATTCTGGTACTTCCAAATGAAACACTAAAACATGTAGCCTGAGTCACATAACTCAGGGATTGCAAAAGAACTGTTTCTTACCAGGATGCATTTGGACAAATCCAGTCATGTGGCAGCCTCTGAGAGTTTGTGGTCCTTCTTTATTTGCCTGGCAAAACACTGTCTTCTGGGTTCCTCAAGTAGCAAATGGAGTGTCCTGACCAAGATTTCAATGTACAGATACAAGACCTGGACCAAATCACTGCACATTTTGGTCCTCTAGGAGATGAAACAACTGCATCCATTATTTGACAACCTTGGTAGCATCCTCTTTCTCTATATCTATCTTTCTTTCTCTGTATATGTGTGTCTCTCTCACACAAACACAAGCACACACAAACACACAGAAAACAAAGATATGTTGTGTATTTGTCTATGAGTTTGTGTATTTGAGCAAGTGTTCCCTACTAGACCTAACAATCAGTGGCCTTTGGTTGGGCATGATGAGGATCCTGTCTCACAGCTTCAGAAGATTCTTGTGATGAGCATTGGGCTCTGCACTTTGAGCACTACAGTTATGCCAATGTGATCAACTTAGTAACATGCAGGTATCCCCTTGTGTAGTTTATAAATCTGTCATGAGTTCCATTCTCCAAATGTTTAGTCCCATCCACATAAGGCTATCTGAACATATAATATAAATAGAAATGAAGAAGTGGGATGGTTGACAGAGCAATCTTTTGAAATATGGGATTGCTTGACCCTGTGTGTTCTCATGTCTGGTCTCCCAGATGTGTCAGCTAGAGATCTGTAAGTCTTGTCTGTTTGAGAGATAAGCCTCGATTTCCTGCAGCAGGCAGAACTCTCAACTACTACCTAGTAAGCCAGGGCCTTGGAGACAATTACTGGCCTCAGAATATGAAAGCCTTAGTTGTAAATCAGGGATGACCTTCTGTCTTGAATGCAGTCAGTCATAAATAATTTGAATACTTCCTAGAGGACCTTCATGAGGTCTTGGCTCACTAGAGACCTAATTTGAACAGTGTGCAGAAGCAGTCTTATTATATTAGTGTGTCTGCCAAGAGTATCTGGACCAAGTACAGGAGCTTGTAAGGCATTGGTTTTCAAATTATTAATGTTTTCACTGATCTGTGAAGTCATTCCAAGAACACTTGACAAAAATAAAGTAGTCATCTGGAACACACACTTCTCAGAACATTATGAGATCTGGTATGGTAAAAGAAGAGCATCAGCAATTCCTCTCACTTCCTAGCCTTGCACGGGCATGCTCTCGTTCAGAGGTAAGTGACTTTTCTGCAGGCTCTTCCCATTCTGGATAGTCCGAAGTCTCCTCTCAGAACTGCTTAGCTGTAGTACTAAGAGATGCTCCCTCCTAACTACCCATGGCATCATTCCCTATATTCCCAATGGGAATTGGGCAGACTGTACATGGGCCTGGATAGTTTTTCCTTATGTTGTAAAATCAGCTAGAAATTGAACTGAGAAGTACAGTGTATTGGCAAGACATCTCCAATTGTCAAGGCATATTAATTTGTATAAAAATGTAACAGGGCAGCAAGGTCTGAGCTCAGCTGAGATATAGCATGGCCTGGATTAGATAACATGTGTATGTGCAAAAGCTGGAAAACTGAATGTAGACACTCTAGGGTTGCCTAGACAAAACTGTAGGTTGCAATCTTATTAGTCCTACAGGACACAAGCAGGCATAGATCAACTCTTCAACTACTAAATTAGAACCAGAAAAATTGTTTTCATAGGAAACAAATTTACAGTGTAGAGATGTTGGAATGTCCAGTGTTAATTCCCCATGTGGAAGTTACTTTAGGATTTCCAACCAATTAGAGATCTCTGTTTTAGAAGGAGGAGGTGCCGCAGGTTTTGCTTTATTTCCTAGGAGAGATTCCTCTTTAGAGAAACCTAACTTCTGCTGAGTTATGAGGAATGCTGTTTAGCAGGGAGTTCATGTTACTTCCAAATGACATCAGCAGCCCCTTCCGTGAAATTCCATTGTGTCCTGGAGAATAAGGAATCCAGTGATGTCACCTGTGTTGTAGCAACACCAACTGCCTATGAAGACTCCTACAGTGCCCTTAAGTTTCAACAATGAACAGATTTGCAAAAGACTGTGGAATCTTCTTAGGAGTGAATTTGGAGAGGGGAGACAGATGAGACAGGCCGAAGTATGACCTTCAGCCTCAATTTAATCTATCAAAGAATAAAATTTTCAAAAGGAAAAACAGTTAGTCCTAGGCTGAAGATTGGGAGCTTCCTGGAAAAAGTTGCCTTTACTTTGAATTTTAGGTAATGGAATATAGGAATTGGGGTTTCTGGTGAGAAATTGGACTTTACTGTTCTGACAGGGCTTGTGAAAGTCAAGGATTCCAGGCTCATAATTTGTGTCTCCCAGAGGCCAGGGAATGGCAAGGCAAACAGTGCTCTCCTGGGAGTTTGTGGTTTAAAATCTTACAGGACATTGATGGCTGATGAAAGTTCAGCCTCAAAATGATAACAGAAGGATGAAGGGACTAGTGAAGTGTGCCCTGCTCCAGGCAGGTCATCACTGTACTTCAACTCCATTGGATAATTTTAAGGACTGCAAACCTTTTCTATATGTCAGTGAGGTGACTTTTTTAATCTGGTGATGATTTTCTGCACCTGTATTGATTCTCTACCAACCTATATCCATGTGCTTGGAGTGATATTTTGGGATGTTTGTGGTTCTCTCAAAAAGAATTGAGTGTATCTGAACTACGGTAATTGCTTCCAGGCTTCTAAAACCAACAGACTTGTGAATTCTAGAGGAAGTTTGAATGGAGATTGTGCAGCCGTAAATAAGCATGAGGAGGTTCTTTCTTCACATGAGGCATGTGCTGTGGGCCCAAGGGAAAGCAGCTGGCTGAGAATTGCAATTATTCACAGAGATGGGAGAGCTGAGGTAACCTGCAGAGGCATCTTAAACCTGAGTCAAAATCCATTGGTGTGTCACTCAGTCACATTCAAGGAGAATTCGGAAACTGTTTTAGTGATTCAAAGTGACTTGTATATCCTCTATGCTTAGTCACAATGCAAGATTACTTGTGTTGTCACTGCACAGTGGCTGCTGGAGAGCCCTCACCAACCCTATCACTCCTTAGTAAAAAGTAGTTGACACAACAGATAGAATCTGAATATCTAGGTAGAGCAAGTGGCTAGAGAAACAAAGGAGTTGCAAGATTGCATCATCTCCATTACGAAGGATCCCCTGACAATAAGAATCCAGTGTTACCAATGCCATGGTGAACATCTTGGTTCTACAATTTAACCCTTATTTTATTTCATCTACTCTATGAGCTTCTCTGTTTCTACACATGCACGGTGTCCCTTTGCCCAACACATTATGTCTAAATGCTTCCCAGATGCACAACCTGAAACCTGGAGGAGAGGGATAGGAAGAGTTTTTTATTATGTTTTTTCCAAATGAATCCCAGAGCAAGTAGACTGAGTCACATAACTCAGGAATTGTTACAGAAGTGTGAATTCCCAGTATACATTTGAACAGATCTTATCAAGTGGCAGCTTCTATGAGACATTGGATGCTGTGAGTTTGTGATGATTCATTATTTGCCTGGAAAGACTCTATGTGCTGTGTTCTTCAACTAGCATTTAGAGAGGCCTGTTCACACATTTCAGTGTACAGATACAAGACCTGAAACGGATCGCTGCAAATTTTGGTCCTCCCTGATATGACACATATGCATGCATTATTTAACATCCCTTGGTAACATACTCTTGCTCTGTCTCTCTTTCCTTTTCTTCCTTCCTTTCTTCCTTTCTTTCTTTCTTTCTTTCTTTCTGTATTTGTACCTCACTCTTTCACACATGTAAGCACACACACACACACTCACAATACAGAAACAAACAGATGTGTTGTGTATTTGTCTGTGTGTTTCTGCATTTCAGCATGTGTTCCTACCTAGACCCTGCTATCAGCAGTCTGTGACTGGGCATGAGGAGTTTCTTGTCTCACAGCTCCAGGTGATTCCTGTGTTGAGCATTGGGATGCCATCTTTGAGCACTACAGATATTCCAATGTGCTCAACATACTGCCATGTAGGTATCCACTTGAAGAGTTTATAAATCTATCATAAGTTCCATTCACCAAAATATTGAGTACCATTCACAAATGTCCTTGTAGTGTGATTTTGTCCTCCACTGTGACAGGCACCAGGATTGAGAATTTGTATTTTGAAGACAAGGGAAATGTCAATACAGATTTTGTTGGGCACACCTCACAAAGTAGATCATTGGGAACTTCTTATCCAGCCATTTCAGCAGTCCTCGCCTCTCTTCACCTAAACATCCTTCCTCTGGTAGTCTAAGTTCAGGATAGCCAATTTAATAAGCAGAATTACTTATAAGTATATAACAGGCATGTTGTGGCATTACATGGACTCCAGTATTCTTGATCACAGTCTGAATTCATGTGATCCTTGAAAACGTTATTCATGGAGGTTTTTCCTTCTAGGTCAACACCTAACCATAGGTCAAATATTTTATCAGACAGCTTAAAGATAGGGTATAAGCAGGTCATGGCAGATATGCATATTTTGGAGAATGAGAACACTGAAGCATTGGATAAATTCAATTAGCTAGACAAGGAGTCACTCTTCTATTGGTAATGCCTGTTTTGTAGGGAACCAGAGCATTGTGAAATGTCACTCTTCATTCTGCCTTGCTTTTTTCTTAACTGCAATGTCCACACTTCTGCTTCTAGCCTTTATGCCTCTTAGCGAGCATCTTTAGCAATCATATCTTGGTCTTCTGCCTCTGACACTCAGCTTTGCTAATTGTGAGAGAGACTGTTAGCTCTTCCCAGGAGCAGACTCTCATCCTTAATAGAATCTAGTTCAATGTTGTGAACCTTCCCAGTGTTGTGACCTTATTAACACAGTTTGTCATTTATTGGTGAGCTGCCACCATAAATCATTTACTTACAACAGCATAATTATAATTTTGCTACTGTTATGAATCATTATGGTAGCATTTGTTATGCAGGATATCTGAGATGTCACCCATCAAAAGAGTAATGCCATCAAAAAGGAGTTGTGAGGACCTCTTCTTTAAGTAGAAGAACAATATGCAACATGAGAGTGGTATCAGGCAGGAGCTTATTGTGCCCATGGTTGCTCTACAATCCTTGGGTCTCCGATCCTTCTGAATCGATTTCTCCCCTGCCTTCGGTTGTTACCAGATTACCATGGTCAGTTAAAGGCATTGAAGGATGCACTCTCTTTGGTAGAGATACTTGGATTTCTCTTTTTGACAGCATATTGAGAAACTATTTGGTTCTTTTGGGAATCGTCCTCGACTTTTGGCCTCCTGGGTGCAGCTGGCATGGCTACATTAGTCTCTGGTCAATTTTAATTTGAGAATCTGTGGACCAGTGGGATTGATGGGATTTGAAGGCAATGGTGGCAAGAGTAACCTGGAAGGACTTACTCGACTGAGGGCATTACCAGCAATTTGAAGCACTGACTCCAGTTGGAGAAAATTCAGGAGCAGAATTTGGTTGAAACCTGAGACAAGAAATCAAGAAGGTGCCAGGGCAATGGAGCCTGTTGGTGTACTGCTTGGGAAAACTTAAAGGGATCTGTGAGGAAGAAGAAGAATTCATCAGAGACCTACACACCCAGGATCAGCAAGTAGGGGAAAGCTGTTGGATCAGGTTTAGGTCAAGCAGTTGGATCAGGATTAAGTCAAGCACAATTTCCTCATGTAACATTAAATTTTTCCCTCAAACCTAATGTTCTTTTATATACCACTATAATAGTTCTCCCACACCTTTTGTACACCTCTTGATATCCATCTGTTCCTTTCTGTGTCCATGCATCAGTATTTCAATTCAACGGTTTGCAGAAACAGTCTTATTATATTAGTGGGACTATCGAGAGTGACCAAACATTGGAACATGCATGTCAATGAGACTTTGTTGGGCATTTGTTCTCCACCTTCATAATATTATGTCAGATTTGTGATGATGTCTCTAAAGGAGAATTTGGCAAGAATAATGCAGCCATTTGGAAAAAATCATTTTTCAGTACATTCTAGGATATGCTGTTGTAAAAGAGCAGCATCAATCATATCTCTCCCTTCCTAGTTTTGCACATATATGCTCTCCTTCACAGAAAAGTGGCTTTTGTGCAGGCAAGTACAATTCTGGCTATCCTGAAAACTTGTCCTAAAAGTGTTTAGCTGGAGGATTAAAAGATAGCCTGAGCCACAACTGATACCATTGCCTGCATTCCCTCAAGGGACTAGGGTCTGTTGTCCATGGCCCGGATTGTTTTCTCTTATCTTTTAATATCCATTTGAAGTATTACTGAGAAGTATAGTGTGCTGGCAAGATTTCTCCAATTGTTTAGATATATTAATTTTGATAAAAGCAACAGTGTAGTAAGGTTTGAACTCAGATCAGATATGAATAGCCTAGAGTAGATAAGAGGGGGATGTGAGCAACCTGGGAAACTGACTGTGGAGCTGCTAGGAGAGCCTACACAGCATGGTAGTTTGTGCACTTATTATTCTATCAGGACGCAAACCTGCTTGGGATCAACTCCTCAACCTCTAAATCCTCTTATAATCAGAAAAATGTTTTCACAGGAATCCAATGCACTCTGCAGAAAGCCTGAAATCTGCAGAGTAAATCACCTATGTGGAAGGTACTAAAGATTTTCCAACCAACCATAAATCTCTGGTTTTGGAAGAAGGAGATGCTACAGGTTTTGCTTTGTGTATCAGGGGAGATTCCTGCTTAGGGAAACTTGACTTATGCTGAGGTATGTGGAAAACTGGTTAGCAGGGAGGACATGACCTCAGCAGCCCCTTCCCTGAAATTGCATTGTGTTCTGGAGACCATGGAATTCAGTGATGTCACCTGTGTTGTAGCAACAACAACTGCCTGTGGAGAGTCCTTCAGTGCACTTAAGGTTCAAAGATGAACATGTTGGCAAGATTGGGTGATCTCCTTAAGAAAGAATATGGAGAGTGGAGATAGACTAGAGACAGGCAAAAAAAGGCTGACCTTCAGCCTCAGTTCATACTATCAAAGAAGGAAAGGTTCAAAAGGAAGAACAGTAAGTCCTGGACTAAAGATTGGTAGCTCGATGAAGATGGTTGCTTTTATCTTGGTTTTTGGACAAGGGAACACTGGAATTGGGGATTTCTGGGAAGAAATTGGAGTTTTCTGCCTGACAGTACTTCAGGAAGTCAAGGTTGCCAGGCTAGTAATTTGTCTCTCCCAGAAGCCAGGAACTGATAATCAATAGCTGTTCTCCTGGGAGCTCTTGATTTTAATTCTGACAGTATAGGGATGTTTGGTGGAGCACCAGCATCAAAATGAGACAAGCAGGAGGGATGGATAAATGGAGTGTGCCAAGATCCAGGCAGGTCATCACTGTTCTTCAATGCCAGTGGATAACTTTACATGATGTGCAACTTTTCTGTGTCCCCTGAATAATCATTGACATACTTTGTGTGTCTCCTGATCATGATCTGCAGCTGTAAGACTTCTCCACCAAGCTATAACCATTTGCTTGGAGTGATATGTCTGGACGTTTTGGATTCTCAAGAAAGACCTGCATGCCTGTGGACTATGGTAATTGTTTCTTAGATTCTAAACCCACAGACTTGTCAATTGTGCAGGTAAGCTGAATGGAGAATCTGCAGCTGTGAATAAGCCTGGGTATGTTCTTTGTTAGTTTACCTGAAGTATGCGCTGATGGATCAGGGGAAAGCAGTGGCTGAGAAATGCAACTAACTTCAGGGATGTGAGACCTGAAATTCCCTGTAGACACATCTCAAGCATGGCTCAAAATTCACTCTTGTGTCACTGAGTCTCATGCAAGGAGCATTCTGCAAAATTTTTATGGCTCAGAGTGACCTGGAGACCTATCACCAACCCCAGCCTTCCTCATCATGAAGGAGCTGAAACAGGAGATGGAGAATCTGAACAACCAGCATGAGCAAGTGAACAGAGAAACTAATGAGATCTGAGAATGCCTCATCTTCCCTGAACAATTCTCTTATAAGAAGCATTAATTCTTTCTAATGAAATGGTTACCATATTGGCTTTATAATTTCATCCTTAGTTTGTTTCATCTATGATCTGAGATTCTGTGTTTCTAAACATTTAGGGTGTCACTTTGCCCAAAACAATATCTCTAAATGCTTCCCAGAAGCATAACATTGATGGGTCCCAGTCTCAACAGGGTCTTTTTGAATCACTTGTCAGGAAAGACTTGCTTGTGGTTTTCCAATCCAAGTGCATCCTATTTTTTAGTTCTTGTTTACTGTCCTGGCATTGCCCCCTGACATCAGTATCAAACACATTAAGAAACATTATCTCTTACACCTAGGGCTTTTCCACTGTGCCTGTATATAATGCTGCTCCCTCTCTACAAAGATGAGATATCTTAGCATGAATAGCCAGACATCTTCTCTTTCGCCTGATATATTGGACTTGCTCCTGGTGCAGATATCACATCAGGATATCCCACTAATATTAGGAAAGAGTTTGAAAGATTGAGAAATTTTGGGTAAGAAACATGATTTGAAAATTATGAAGACTCAAAAAAAGAAAAGAGAGATTTGGAAAAGAAAGGAATTGAAAACCGGTACTTCACCTTCTAAGTTAGTATTTTTGAGTGGTTAAATATCCAGGTTTTCACCAGACACCAAGATCAGGAAAAAAGGGGGACCATGAGAATTTGAGAGGGTGTATTTGGAAAATGGGTACTTCAGGTTCTAAGGCTGTACTGAGAGAAGTGTTAGTAGAATTGTTAAAGAGACAAGGTGTCATCATTAATAAAGAGCTATAAGATTTTATTTTCACTCTGGAAAATCCAAGACCATGGATTGTACACTCACGGATTTAATACTCATGATTGAGAACAAGTAAACAAATGACTACAAAGGGATCTTCAGAAAGAAGGACCGGAATGTTTTCAATTTGCCCCTTCCCAATTTGGATATTAGTGAAAGATGCCCCATGAAGTGATAGTGCTAAGAAGAAGGACCAAATGACTGATCTTGAAAAAATATTTTAAAATGCTGAGGAGGAACAAATAGTAAAATACTGCACATATTAACCCTTAAACTGTTCTACTAGTGATTGGTTACCATTGTGCTGTGACATATTACAAGGAATGGGAACGGCTGTAGCTCCAGATTGTAACTCAGAACTTCTCAAATGGAGAGATGATGAGGGGCACACAGAACT
>NW_024430406.1:0-2060 GCF_017639785.1 Mesocricetus auratus
TAGATTGAATCACTGAAACAGTAATTAAGAAACAGAAACTAGCCATTCTGACAGGAGTCAGATGGTATCTCAGAGTTGTTTTGATTTGCATTTCCCGGATGGCTAAGGATGTTGAGCACTTTCTCAAGTGCCTCTCAGCCATTTTAGACTCCTCTATTGAAAATTCTCTATTTAGTTCTGCAGCCCACTTTTTAATAGGGTCCTTTGGTGTTTTGGATACTTGCTTCTTGAATTCTTTTTAAATTTTGGAGATCATCCCTCTGTCAGATGTGGCATTAGTGAATATTTTTCCCATTCTGTGGGCTGCCTTTTTGCCTTGCTGACTGTGTCCTTTGCCTTACAGAAGCTTCTCCGTTTCAGTAGGTCCCATTTATTAATTGTTGATCTCACTGTATGTGCTACTGGTGTTATGTTCAGGAACCTGGCTCCTGTACCAATTCGTTCAAGGGTACCACCCACTTTGTCTTCTAAGAGGTTCAGTGTGGCTGGATTTATGTTGAGGTCTTTGATCCATTTGGACTTAAGTTTTGTGCATGGCGATAAACATGGATCGATCTGCATTCTTCTACATGCCAGTCTCCAATTATGCCAGCACCATTTGTTGAAGATGCTTTCTTTATTCCATTGTATATTTTTAGATTCTTTGTCAAAGATCAGATGTTCGTACGTGTGTGGGTTAATACCCGGGTTTTCAATTCGATTCCATTGGTCTACCTGTCTATTTTTGTTCCAATACCAAGCTGTTTTCAGGACTATAGCTCTGTAATAGAGCTTGAGGTTAGGGATGGTGATGCCTCCATTGTCAGAATGGCTAAAATCAAAAACACCAATGACAATTTATGCTGGAGAGAATGTGGTGAAAGGGGGACACTCCTCCATTGCTGGTGGGAATGCCAACTGGTTCAGCCACTTTGGAAATCAGTATGGAGATTCCTCAGGAAAATGGGAATAATCCTACCACAAGACCCAGCAACTCCACTCTTAGGCATATATCCAAAAGATGCCCATTCATACAACAAAGATGTCTGCTCCACTATGTTCATAGCAGCTTTATTTGTAATAGCCAGAACGTGGAAGCAACCTAGATGTCCCTCACCCGAAGAGTGGATAGAGAAAATGTGGTACATCTACACAACGGAGTACTATTCAGCAGAAATAAACAATGGAATCCTGAGATTCGCAGGCAAATGGATGACACTAGAAGAAACCATCCTGAGTGAGGTAACCCAGTCACAAAAACAGAAACATGGCGTGTACTCTCTCATATATGGATTTTAGACATAGATCTGGGGCATGCCAGCCTACAATCCTATGGCCAGAGAGTCTGGGAAACAGAAACTTCATTTAGTGGCTGATCGAAGAAGAGGCAGACTCCCTTGGTTAAGTACTGAGCTGAACTCAAGAAATCCAGTAACAGAGAGGGAGGACTGATGATCAAAGGGATTAAGACTTGGCTGGTTTAACCCCCAGCAAGAGCTGGCCAGACAAAGGTTAACTCTTGAATCCCAAGCATCAGCCTGGGAATCCAGCATGGGACTGATCAAGACCCCCTGAATCTGGGTGTCAGTGAGGAGGCCTAGGGAATCTATTGAGCCTTGCGCAGCAGATAAGTACCCATCCCATATATACACACGGACTTTGGACTCCCATAGAACAATGTGATGTACACTCTCACCCTGAACTATTGGGGAAGGTTCTAGACCCTGCCCTATATGAAATGACAGACTATGGACACCCCCATGGAGGGCTTCACCCTCCCTGGGGGAATGAGGGGATAATGGGGGGGTTAGGGGAGGGCATGAGAGGAGGGGAGGGAATGGGAGAGGGACCTGGAACTGACTTGTGAAGCAACCTCGTATCTTATCTAAATTTAAACTGGAAAATAAAATAAAAAAAACTACCGTTCTGAACCGAAAAAAAAAAGAAACAGAAACTTCATTCAGTGGCTGATGGAAGAAGAGGCACACTCCCATGGCTAAGCATTTATCTGAACTCAAGAAAGCCAGGAACAGAGAGGAAGGACTGATGACCAAAGGCTTTAAGACAGGGCTGGTTTAACC
>NW_024430407.1:0-517 GCF_017639785.1 Mesocricetus auratus
GGAAGCTGAGGCTGGAGGACTGCCCATAGAATTCAAAGCTAGCCTGGTCTGCATAGTAATTTCTAGGTGAACTATGCTGTATAGTGACGCCCTGTCTTAACTATACCCCCAATAACAACTAAACACATCCACTATATGGACAAAATGAGAAGGAATGAAACAAAGGAAATGTGTAAAACTCAGTTTTCTTCATGCTGTAACAGTATTTGAGACTGGTTCTCATGCACCTCAGTCTGGCCTTATACTCAATATGTAGCTGAGGATGATCTTGAACCTCTAATTTGCTTGTGTTCAACTACTAAGGTCTGGGATTATGAGTAACATGGTACCAACCTGGGTTCTGTGAGGTACTGGGGATCAAACCTCAGGCTTTTTTATGCTATGCAAGGACTACCAAGTTAGTTACATTGTCAGACACAAGAAATATTTGTAAAGCTGGCTATAAAAGTGTTTGCCAGTTCACATATTCATTTATAAAGTAGAATTACTCCCTTCTGCTAATAACTTAATTTGTATG
>NW_024430408.1:0-8006 GCF_017639785.1 Mesocricetus auratus
TGTCCCGCGCTACCGTCTCGCCAGCAAGAACGACGCAGAACACTCGGATCCTTCTGCAGTAAAGCTTTAATGCATCTTGAGAGATAGATGATCAGCTTCTTAGAGGGAGACCCCAAGCTAAGAAACCCAGCCCCTTATATAAGCCTAGGAGCTCCGAGTGAGATGTGTAGAGCCGGGATTGGTGGTTTGCACATCACCCCAGATGACGTCACGGGAGAGGCACAGTTTAAACGGTTAACTCCAACTGACAGCGACAGTTAACTCCAACTGACAGCGACAGTTAACTCCAACTGACAGCGACAGTTAACTCCAACTGACAGCGACAGTTAACTCCAACTGACAGCGACAGTTAACTCCAACTGACAGTGGATGTCAGCGCCATCTTCTAACGGCAATAGCGATAGCGAGGGCGGCTCCTCACATCTCCCCCTATTCATTTATTTTTGAAGCAATAGGACACCCACAACTTTGGAGTGGAGATAGAGGTCAAATCCCCATGTGCAAATTCGGAACATGTACAAAGCTCCTCTCCAGGGTCTTATCCCCAGAGGAAGTCCTGACCAGTCCGATGTCTTTTTTCTGGGGGAAGGAGATCATGACATAGAACCTTCATGCAAGATGACTTATCTCCCAGGAGAAAGTCGTTATACCGCAGACCTCTCCTGTGCAGTGCTTAGCCTTGCAACTCCTTGGGCTGCTGAAGCCTACCCACTCTATCCCGTGCAATGAGACTAGCCTCGTGGGGTGCAAGAGCTGGGAGGCCAGCGACCTATTGCTTTAACATGGTTAACCAAATGTCAGGGGATGCTCCGTGTTCTAAGGCAGCAAGTGCTTGTGCCACCACCACTTTCTCCTTTTGTTTGGGCTCTGAGCGTACACACCATCCAAAGCATCAACACTATTCCACAGCAGAGAACTAGGCTAAATGATCCTACCCCCACCCATTCCTTAAAATAAGAAAATGCAGATGAAATCCAGGGGGAGAGGTCTTCCATCAGAGAAAGATCCAGATGCGTCGAATTCACTTGCAGGATCGCCATTCTCAACTCACGGAGTGTCTGCTCAAACTCAAAAGTCCAATTCTGTAATAAATGTTGAGACAGAGCTTTTGACAGGTTAGCTGCTCTTGTAAAATTCTCATATTGTACTAAGTGACACAAAGGCCAGGCAACTTTGTTCACATCCCAATTTGGCCATCTGCCACAATATATCCAATTGTTCCTGAACCAAATTAATCTGTTGGTTTACCAACATCAGGCCTCCTTGTATCTGAGAATTGGCAGTGGCCTGTTTATCTAGGACCATGGTCACAGTGGCCTATAGTTCATTAATGGTTTGAGTTGTCTGCACAGTGGCAGAAAGTGCAAGGGCCGAGGCGGTAACCGAAGCAGTAACCGCGGCGGTGGCTATCAGGCCCACAATAATAGCAGAGATCCCAAAAATCTCGCTTTTCCCTAAACAAACTCAAATTACTTGGCGCCTCAACAGGAGCTGGAATAAATCGAGGCATGCGCATTACCAAAGCAAAAGGGTGCTTAATAGCATCCCAGCATAATGCATAAAAACAATTCTAAGCAGAACAATTTATTTCTTTCTGATTCTTACCTAAGGTATCATTACTCACAACCCAAATAAAGGGCAGCTGAATAATTAGTTCTCTTAAAAGGGGTATACTTAACATTGGAGGAGGACCAATCAGATGATCCAGAGCTCTGTCCCTCACTCAGACTGTTGCCTAATGCCCCTTTCCAATCAAAAGTAATCTGTCCCTTCTCACTATCATAGGAGAAAGATCAGTACAGCTTCCATTAATTCAAAAGGATTAGCATTAGATCTTTCTGGATCCATATGAATAAAATTATCCTTTAATGAAGAAATCACAGTAAAGCACAAGCTTCCTACTAATGACAAGGTTCTCTCATCCTGAAAACTCTGTATCTGAGGATCTAAAGGCAAAAAGGCAAGCCCCAACTCTCTATTATTTGTGAAAAATCTAGGGAACACCTGGGCATTCTGCATCACTGGCATCGGTAGGGGGAAGGTAGACATGATGGCCCACCGTAACTCTCCCATCATACTAGGAACCATCATCCCGAGTAGGAGAGTCTTCATCACCCACTTGGCCTCCATCCTTCTTATTCTGGAGTTGTGAAGGAGCTCTTCGAGTGAGTCTTTCAGGGATCCACAGGGGGTTTTCTTCCTCCTGTGGAAAAACACACACAGCTCCCCTGGATCTTATAAGAATAGGATCCGGGCCTTTCCAGAGATCAGTCAAGACATCTTTCCATTTTACCATTTCTTTTGGCCTATCAGGCTCTAAACTGTGGCGATCAGCCGCAGTGTGGCCTTGGGCATCACAGTTCAAGAAATTAAGGGTAAAAAGTGCCATGGATACAGCAACTCTTGGTACCGAGGGTAGAACATCCTCAATACTCCCCTTTTGTTTAATCAGATATGATTTGAGTGTACGATGGGCACGTTCCACAATGCCCTGTCCTTGAGGGTTATAAGGTAGGCCAGTTAGATGGGTAACATCCATTTGCCGACAAAACTGTCGGAATTTTTGAGAGGTATATGCTGGTCCATTGTCTGTTTTTAAAATTCTGGGTTTTCCCCTAAGCACTCCAGGCCTCAAGGCAATGTTGAATCACATATGAGGCCTTTTCCCCTGTTAGGGGTGTGGCAAACATTACGCCAGAACAGGTGTCAACAGAAACATGAACATATTGAAGCCTTCCAAAAGAGGGAATATGAGTAACATCCATCTGCCACATCTGCAATGGTCTAATGCCACGTGGGTTTATTCCCATGTGGGGAGTAGGTAAGAATTCGCAGCAATTCTGGCATTGAGTAACAATTTCCTAGCCTCTTTCCTGGATAGAGCAAAACGACGGCGCAAGGTCTCAGCCGTCACATGAAAGCGCTTATGGAATTCTTTTGCTGCTTGTGCATGGGTAGACAAGGCAGCGGCCACCAGCTTTGTAGCCTTGTCCGCTAAGTCATTCCCTAAGGACATGGGACCTGGGAGTCCAGAATGTGCTCGGACATGGGTAATGAAAACAGGAAATCTCCTATTTAACAAGGCAGCTTGTATCTTCTGAAAGATGTTAGCAACTCTGCTGGAGGATCTTATTATTCCAGCTATCTCAAGGAGATTAACTGCATTAACCACATAAGAGGAATCTGATACAATATTGAGGGGTCCTGGAAAAGCCTCAAGAACCTCCAGTACTATCAGACATTCTACAACTTGAGGTGAAGTTTCATTATATTGTTTAGATATAACCCTATCCTTGACCACATAAGCTCCCATACCAGTTTTTGATCCATCAGTGTACACCACAGTCCCATCTGGGAGTGGGTCTTTAGCTGTCACTTGTGGAAACACTATAGCCTGGTTTAGGGCAAACTGTAAAATTGGATGCTTTGGAAAATGATTATCAATTTGTCCTGAAAAGGAAGTAACTAAAACTGCCCAATCACTAGATGTGGCTGCCAAGGTCTGAACTTGTGCAGCAGTATAAGGCACAATCAAGGAATCAGGATCCCTGCCAAAATGTGTAACAGCTGCTTTTATTCCGCGAAGCGCGAGCTGTGCAACAGCATCAGGGTACCAGTCAATAATCTTAGCAGGGGAAGCATTTGGATGAATCCAAAGTAATGGTCCATGTTGCCACAGGACTGCAGTTGGCAATTGAGCTGTCTTAAAAACACACAGATTAAAAGGTAGTGACTCCTCAATTCGTTGTAATTGTGCTTCCTGTAAGGCCTCTTCCACCATCTGTAAGGCTCGGTGGGCGGCAGGGGTAAATTTTCTGGGTGAGGAGATATGAGGCTCACCCTCCAGGAGATCGAAGAGGGGTTTTAGATCAGCAGATGGAATTTTTAAAAAGGGCCTCAACCAATTTATATCTCCCAGAAGTTTCTGAAAATCATTTAATGTTTGTAAGTGGTCTTTGCGAATTTCTATTTTCTGAGGAACTATATTTTTGGGAGTAATCTTTGAGCCCAAAAAGAGGCCTGTATCTGCAATTTGAACCTTTTCTGAGGCAATCTCTAATCCCCACTGTTTTAATTCAGCCACCAGCATGGGAAAAGCCTTTTGTAAAACATCTAACTCTTTGTGACAAATAAGAATATCGTCCATATAATGGATAACGATTAAAGATGTAAATTGCTTCCTAATTGGCTCCAAAGCCTCCTGCACATATAGCTGACATATTGTTGGGCTATTGGCCATGCCTTGCGGCAGTACCTTCCACTGAAATCTCTTGTCTGGTTCCATATGATTAAGAGAAGGGATAGTGAAGGCAAACCTTGGTCTATCCCGTGGGTAAAGTGGAATAGAGAAGAAACAATCCTTAATATCTATAATAATAAGCTTCCAATCTTGAGGAAGTGCAGAAAGCAAAGGAAGGCCTCTTTGAACAGGGCCAAAAAGATGCATCTGATTGTTAATGGCTCGCAGGTCGTGGAGTAATCTCCACTTCCCAGATTTCTTCTTAATAACAAAAATTGGTGTATTCCATGGGGAGGTAGAAGGCTCTAGATGCCCCAGCCGTTCCTGTTCTTGCACTAATCTTGTGACAGCCTCTAATTTTTCAGAGGATAGAGGCCATTGAGAGACCCATAACGGCTCCTCTGTTTTCCATGGTATGGGTCGTGAAGCCTCAACGGCCCCTAAATAAAACCCAGTCCTTTTCTACCCCGATTTCCGTGTTGTGTAATGGGTTTTATTCTGCCTTGTTCTTGCCTACCCAAGCCTCTACCATTTGTATACCCCATCTTTGCCATAATGGCTGATGCCTGGGGGGAGTATTCATTAGTTAGGGTCATGCCCATGGCTTGTAACACATCTCGTCCCCATAAATTTACAGGGAGTGGCAACACATAGGGGGTAAAACATCCCTGTTTGCCTTCAGCATCCCGCCAGGTTAAGGCTGAGGCACTGATGGCAGGAGAGGACTGGTATCCAAGACCTTGTAGAGAATGAGATGAAACAACAGTGGGCCAAGACTTCGGCCACCAATGGAGTGAAATAATGCTTTTGTCTGCTCCCGAATCCATTATCCCTTCAAATTCTTTTCCATTAATTAACAATTTTATTGTAGGTCTCTCATTTAGGGGTATAGCCAGATAGGCTGAATCACTTCCAGAAGATCCCATAGCCCTTTTTTGTAAAGTGTAGGTTTCTCCATCCCCGAGGGAGGGCAGCAACACCAGTTGTGCAATTCTATCTCCCTGCTTTATAGAAAATACACCCCGAGGGCTAGAACAGAGAACTTGAATCTCCTCTTTATGATATGGGTCAACAATCCCAGGATATATAATGAGTCCCTGTAAAGTTAAGGAGCCACGGCCCAGAATAAGCCCAATGGTGGCAGGGGGCAAAGGTCCAGGGGAATGGACTGGGACCGGTTGAACATTCATTTGGGGCATGAGTAAGAAGTCGGAGGCGGCACGCAAGTCCATTCCGGAGGTTCCTCGGAAACCTCTACTTCCTCTTGATTGCTTTTCTGAAATTGGTTCCCATATTTCTGAGGGCCCTGGGACCATGGGCCCCGTGACCCGTTTTTTGATTGGGGTACCTTGGATTCTTCAATAGGGGGCAGAAGCCTCCCTTTACATCCCGGACTGACCTGCATTCGCTAGCCCTATGATAACCTTTACCACAACGATAGCAAAGCTTCGATTCTCTTGTTCTTTCAGGGGCTTGACAATCTTTCTTAAGGTGCCCCATTCTCCCACAATTAAAACAAGCTTTTCGATTAGATAAATCTCTATACCTGTGCGTTTGTAAAATGGCGGCAGCTAGTCCTGCATTGGTTAGGGGTCCCCCCAGCTCCCTGCACACTCTGAGCCAATCTTGTAAACCTTTGCTTTTGCGAGGGGCGATAGCCGCTCGACATTCCTGGGTTGCTTGTTCATAGACAAGTTGCTCAATCAGGGGCATAGCTTGTTCTGAATCACCAAAGATGCGACTGGCGGCCTCTGTCATTCTGGCCACAAAGTCTGAAAATGGCTCTTGGGGTCCTTGGACAATCTTTGTAAGGTGTCCACTGGACTCTCCCTTTTTGTGAGGGCCTTCCATGCTTTAATAGCGGCGGCCGACACCTGACCATAGACGCCCCAGATGTAGTTGGTTTGATTAAGGGCATGTTGACCCTGACCTGTCAGCATTTCAAATGTCCACTGCCTCTGATTCTCATCTTCAGCCGTGGCATTAACTCTAGCTTGTGCCTGGGCTGCATCATACCAGAGAGCCTTCCATTCCATGTATTGTCCCATGTTGGGAAGCACTGCTTTCACTGTCGTTTGCCAGTCAGTGGGAGTCATGGCAAAATTAGCAAGCCTTTCCACCTGTAATGTGGTAAAGTTAGCATTGACCCCATAATTACGAACGGATTCGGCCAATTCTTTAATTTGATTGTAATCTACGGGGGTATGTACTCTTCCGCCTTCCACATTCTCGAATACTGGAAAAGCCATTTGTATTTTTCTCCGTTCCTCTAAAGGTAAAAAGGAGTCAGTACCAGTATTCAGCCGAAGCTCATATGGCGGAGGCGCTGAGGGGCGTGAGCCCGCCGGATTTATAGGCGGTGGCCTCACATTCATTTTTGTTTTCAGTGGCCGGTGTCTATCAGGGTGATATCTTTTTTCCTCATACCGTGCCACCTCCTCCTCTAGACCACCTTCTTCGCTAGAATCCAGAGTGTCAGAATCAGAATTATCTAGCTCCAAGGCTTCTAGCTCTACTGCAGGGTATAGACTAGATTCTGGCTTTTTCTTTTTCTTAGATTTGTTAAGGGGTGAATGATAACTCCCTTCTTTCTCTCCCCTTTCTTAACTTCCTGGGGAGGGCCTTTTTTCTTAGACATGTCTTTTCTTTTGCGAGCTCCCATTCTCTCACTCCGTTCAGTTTCTGACATGCTATCCTGAACTTCCTCTAAGGTTCCCTGACTTTCTATTATAGCAGGGTGACAGGCCTCATCCTCCAAGCAGTTTTTAACTAGCTTCCAAATGGCTTTGGTACCTAAGCAGAGATCTCCTTCTGCATGCTTCCTGTCTAGTTCTACCTAGCTTGTTCCATGAGGCCACAGTGAGGGACCCGGAACAAGCATACCATGGTGCCACTCTATCTACCTCCTTCACAAAATTTTGAAGTGTTCGTGGTGCAATTTTAAGATCTCTTTGTTTTAGCACAGTCTGTAAGGCTGTAACCACTGACTGTGACGACCCCATCGCGCTGACAGCTTATCTAAAAACGCGCTCAACTCCGTTACCAGACTGACAGCACCAGACTGACAGCACCAGACTGACAGCACCAGACTGACAGCGCCAGATGGACAGCGCCAGATGGACAGCGCCAGATGGACAGCGCCAGACGGACAGCGCCAGACGGACAGCGCCGTTCTGTCAGCACCAGCCACGATGAAGGAGAAGGACAAACAGGACTAGCACCAAAGCCTCCACTGACCCGTCCCACGGTGATGACAAACTAAGGCCAAAGTCGAGAAAAGGGTTGTTCAGGATAAAGCATACCTCTCTGAACCTACGTCCCTGCAGTTCTGAATCCGCCCCGTTTTCCGAGGGGTCTCCTCGCGGCGCCGGCGATGTTGAAGAGTTCCCGGGTTTCGGCACCAGATGTCCCGCGCTACCGTCTCGCCAGCAAGAACGACGCAGAACACTCGGATCCTTCTGCAGTAAAGCTTTAATGCATCTTGAGAGATAGATGATCAGCTTCTTAGAGGGAGACCCCAAGCTAAGAAACCCAGCCCCTTATATAAGCCTAGGAGCTCCGAGTGAGATGTGTAGAGCCGGGATTGGTGGTTTGCACATCACCCCAGATGACGTCACGGGAGAGGCACAGTTTAAACGGTTAACTCCAACTGACAGCGACAGTTAACTCCAACTGACAGCGACAGTTAACTCCAACTGACAGCGACAGTTAACTCCAACTGACAGTGGATGTCAGCGCCATCTTCTAACGGCAATAGCGATAGCGA
>NW_024430409.1:0-692 GCF_017639785.1 Mesocricetus auratus
AACTACTTGAAAACAAACCATACAATACTCTGTGAAAAACTACATGCATAACCTGTTGAAAACTAACCAAACAACTGTGTTTGAGAATCTATAAGAGATACTTCTTGAAAACCAACAATACAATGCTGTGTGAGAATCTACAGGTGTAACTTACTGAAAACTAAACTTACAAGGCTGTGTGTGATTCTACACGTGTAACTTATTGAAAACTAACAATACAAAAATGTGTGAGTTTCTACACTTGCTTCTTATTTAAAACTAATGCTACAACGCCGTGTGATAATCTACACCTGTACATTATTGAAAACTAACGAAGCAACACTGTGTGAGATCCAACACGTGTATCTCATCGAAAACTATCAATACAACGCTGTATGAGAATCTATAGGTGTACCTGATTGACAATTAAAGATTCAACAATGTGTTAAAATCTATAATTTTAACTACTTGAAAACAAGCGATACAACACTGTGTGAGAAAATACATGTGTAAATTCTTGAAAAATAATAATACAACGCTGTGTGAGATTCCACACGTGTATCTTTTTGAAAACTAAGAATACAACACTGTGTGAGATTCTACTCCTGTACCTTTTTGAAAACTAAAAATACAAAGCTGTGTGAGAATCTACAGTTGTTACTTATTTAAAACTCACTATCTAGCACTGTGTGAGAATCTACACGTGTAAATTA
>NW_024430410.1:0-3458 GCF_017639785.1 Mesocricetus auratus
ATATTTTTTTAATTTTATTTTCCAGTTTAAATTTAGATAAGAATCAAGGTTGCTTCACAAGTCAGTTCCAGGTCCCTCTCCCATTCCCTCCCTTCCTCCCGTGCCCTCCCCTCCCCTCCCTCCCGTTATCCTCTCATTTCTCCAGGGAGGGTGAGGCCCTCCATGGGGGTGTCCATAGTGTGTCATTTCATATAGGGTAGGGCCTAGACCCTTTCCCAAGAGTTCTGGGTGAGAGTGCACCTCACATTGTTCTATTGGAGTCCAAAGTCCGTGTGTATACTTGGGATGGGTACTGATCTGCTGCCCAAGGCTCAATAGATTCCCTAGGCCTCTTCACTGACACCCAGATTCAGGGGGTCTTGATCAGTCCCATGCTGGCTTCCCAGGCTAATGCCTGGGATTCAAGAGTTAACCTTTGGTCAGCTGTTTCTGGGGGTTAAACCAGCCCAGTCTTAATCCCTTTGATCATCAGTCCTCCCTCTCTGTTACTGGCTTTCTTGAGTTCAGCTCAGTACTTAAACAAGGGAGTCTGCCTCTTCTTCGATCAGCCACTAAATAAAGTTTCTGTTTCCCAGACTCTCTGGCCATAGGATTGTAGGCTGGCACTCCCCAGATCTATGTCTAAAATCCATATATGAGAGAGTACATGCCATGTTTCTCTTTTTGTGACTGGGTTACCTCACTCAGGATGGTTTCTTCTAGTGTCATCCATTTGCCTGCGAATCTCATGGTTCCATTATTTTTTTCTGCTGAATAGTACTCCATTGTGTAGATGTACCACATTTTCTCTATCCACTCTTCAGGTGAGGGACATCTAGGTTGCTTCAACGTTCTGGCAATTACAAATAAAGCTGCTATGAACATAGTGGAACAGACCTCTTTGTTGTATGAATGGGCATCTTTTGGATATATGCCTAAGAGTGGAGTTGCTGGGTCTTGTGGTAGGTTTATTCCCATTTTTCTGAGGAATCTCCACACTGATTTCCATAGTGGCTGAACCAGTTGGCACTCCCACCAGCAATGGAGGAGTGTCCCCCTTTCACCACATCCTCTCCAGCATAAATTGTCATTGGTGTTTTTGATTTTAGCCATTCTGACAGGGGTGAGATGGTATCTGAGAGTTGTTTTGATTTGCATTTCCCGGATGGCTAAGGATGTTGAGCACTTTCTCAAGTGCCTCTCAGCCATTTTAGACTCCTCTATTGAAAACTCTCTATTTAGTTCTGCAGCCCACTTTTTAATAGGGTCCTTTGGTGTTTTGGAGACTTGCTTCTTGAGTTCTTTGTAAATTTTGGAGATCAACCCTCTGTCAGATGTGGGATTAGTGAATATTTTTCCCATTCTGTGGGCTGCCTTTTTGTCTTGCTGACAGTGTCCTTTGCCTTACAGAAGCTTCTCAGTTTCAGTAGGTCCCATTTATTAATTGTTGATCTTACTGCCTGTGCTACTGGTGTTATGTTCAGGAAGCTGTCTCCTGTACCAATTCGTTCAAGGGTACCACCCACTTTCTCTTCTAAGAGGTTCAGTGTGGCTGGATTTATGTTGAGGTCTTTGATCCATTTGGACTTAAGTTTTGTGCATGGCGATAGACATGGATCGATCTGCATTCTTCTGCATGCCAGTCTCCAATTATGCCAGCACCATTTGTTGAAGATGCTTTCTTTATTCCATTGTATATTTTTAGCTTCTTTGTCAAAGATCAGATGTTCGTACGTGTGTGGGTTAATACCCGGGTTTTCAATTCGATTCCATTGGTCTACCTGTCTATTTTTGTGCCAATACCAAGCTGTTTTCAGGACTATAGCTCTATAATAGAGCTTGAGGTCAGGGATGGTGATGCCTCCAGACGTTGCCTTGTTGAACAGGGTTGTTTTGGCTATCCTGGGTCTTTTGTTTTTCCATACAAAATTGATTATTGTTCTTTCAAGGTCTGTGAAGAACTGTGCTGGGATTTTAATGGGGGTTGCATTGAATCTGTAGATTGCTTTTGGCAGGATTGCCATTTTTACTACATTGATCCTACCTATCCATGAGCATGGGAGATCTTTCCATTTTCTGAGGGCTTCTTTAATTTCTTTCTTTAAAGATTCAAAGTTCTTACGATACAGGTCTTTCACTTGTTTGGTTAGCGTTACCCCAAGGTATTTTATGTTGTTTGTGTCAATTGTAAAGGGTGATGCTTCTCTGATTTCTCTTTCAGCCCTTTTATCATCTGTATATAGTAGGGCTACTGATTTTCTTGAGTTGATCTTGTAGCCTGCCACTTTGCTGAAGGTGTTAATCAGCTGTAAGAGTTCCCTGGTAGAGTTCTTTGGGTCATTGATGTAAACTATCATATCGTCTGCAAACAGTGAAAGTTTGACCTCTTCCTTCCCAATTTGTATCCCCTTGATCCCCCTTTGTTGTCGTATGGCAATAGCTAGGACTTCAAGTACCATGTTGAAAAGGTATGGAGAGAGTGGACAGCCTTGTTTTGTTCCTGATTTTAGAGGAATTGCATTGAGTTTCTGTCCATTTAGTTTGATGTTGGCTGTTGGTTTACTGTATATAGCTTTTATTATGTTTAAGTATGTCCCTGTTATCCCAGATCTCTCCAAGACCTTTATCATGAAGGGGTGTTGGATTTTGTCAAAGGCTTTTTCAGCATCTAGTGAGATGATCATGTGATTTTTGTTTTTCAGCTTGTTTATATGGTGGATTACGTTGATGGATTTTCGTATGTTGAACCATCCCTGCATTCCTGGGATGAAACCTACTTGATCGTGGTGAATGATTGTTTGATGTGTTCTTGGATCCGATTTGCCAGTATTTTATTGAGTATTTTTGCATCAATGTTCATGAGGGATATTGGTCTGAAGTTCTCTTTGTGTGGCTTGGGGATCAAGGTTATTGAAGCCTCATAGAAAGTTTGGCAAAGACCCTTCTGCTTCTATTGTGTGGAACACTTTGAGAAGAATTGGTGTAAGCTGTTCTTTGAATTTCTGGTAGAATTCTGCACTGAGGCCATCTGGACCTGGGCTTTTTTTGGTTGGGAGACTTTTGATGACAGCTTCTATTTCCATAGGGGTTATAGGTCTATTTAAATTGCTTATCTGTTCTTGATTTAGTTTTGGCAAGTGATAGCTGTCCAGGAAGTCATCCATTTCCTTTAAATTTTCGAATTTTGTGGAGTACAGGTTTTCAAAGTATGACCTAATGATTCTCTGGATTTCCTCAGAGTCTGTTGTTATGACCCCCTTTTCATTTCTAATTTTGTTAATTTGCGTGTTCACTTTCTGCTGTTTGGTAAGTTTGGACAAAGGTTTGTCTATCTTGTTGATTTTCTCAAAGAACCAACTCTTCGTTGCGTTGATTCTTTGTATTGTTTTCCTGGTTTCTACTTTATTGATTTCAGCCATCAATTTGATTATTTCCTGGCGTCTACTCCTCCTGGGGGAGTGTGCTTCTTTGTGTTCTAG
>NW_024430411.1:0-6168 GCF_017639785.1 Mesocricetus auratus
TCACAGTCAGTGGTTACAGCCTTACAGACTGTGCTAAAACAAAGAGATCTTAAAATTGCACCACGAACACTTCAAAATTTTGTGAAGGAGGTAGATAGAGTGGCACCATGGTATGCTTGTTCCGGGTCCCTCACTGTGGCCTCATGGAACAAGCTAGGTAAGAACTAGACAGGAAGCATGCAGAAGGAGATCTCTGCTTAGGTACCAAAGCCATTTGGAAGCTAGTTAAAAACTGCTTGGAGGATGAGGCCTGTCACCCTGCTATAATAGAAAGTCAGGGAACCTTAGAGGAAGTTCAGGATAGCATGTCAGAAACTGAACGGAGTGAGAGAATGGGAGCTCGCAAAAGAAAAAGACATGTCTAAGAAAAAAGGCCCTCCCAGGAAGTTAAGAAAGGGGGAGAGAAAGAAGGGAGTTATCATTCACCCCTTAACAAATCTAAGAAAAAGAAAAAGCCAGAATCTAGTCTATACCCTGCAGTAGAGCTAGAAGCCTTGGAGCTAGATAATTCTGATTCTGACACTCTGGATTCTAGCGAAGAAGGTGGTCTAGAGGAGGAGGTGGCACGGTATGAGGAAAAAAGATATCACCCTGATAGACACCGGCCACTGAAAACAAAAATGAATGTGAGGCCACCGCCTATAAATCCGGCGGGCTCACGCCCCTCAGCGCCTCCGCCATATGAGCTTCGGCTGAATACTGGTACTGACTCCTTTTTACCTTTAGAGGAACGGAGAAAAATACAAATGGCTTTTCCAGTATTCGAGAATGTGGAAGGCGGAAGAGTACATACCCCGTAGATTACAATCAAATTAAAGAATTGGCCGAATCCGTTCGTAATTATGGGGTCAATGCTAACTTTACCACATTACAGGTGGAAAGGCTTGCTAATTTTGCCATGACTCCCACTGACTGGCAAACGACAGTGAAAGCAGTGCTTCCCAACATGGGACAATACATGGAATGGAAGGCTCTCTGGTATGATGCAGCCCAGGCACAAGCTAGAGTTAATGCCACGGCTGAAGATGAGAATCAGAGGCAGTGGACATTTGAAATGCTGACAGGTCAGGGTCAACATGCCCTTAATCAAACCAACTACATCTGGGGCGTCTATGGTCAGGTGTCGGCCGCCGCTATTAAAGCATGGAAGGCCCTCACAAAAGGGAGAGTCCAGTGGACACCTTACAAAGATTGTCCAAGGACCCCAAGAGCCATTTTCAGACTTTGTGGCCAGAATGACAGAGGCCGCCAGTCGCATCTTTGGTGATTCAGAACAAGCTATGCCCCTGATTGAGCAACTTGTCTATGAACAAGCAACCCAGGAATGTCGGCGGCTATCGCCCCTCGCAAAAGCAAAGGTTTACAAGATTGGCTCAGAGTGTGCAGGGAGCTGGGGGGACCCCTAACCAATGCAGGACTAGCTGCCGCCATTTTACAAACGCACAGGTATAGAGATTTATCTAATCGAAAAGCTTGTTTTAATTGTGGGAGAATGGGGCACCTTAAGAAAGATTGTCAAGCCCCTGAAAGAACAAGAGAATCGAAGCTTTGCTATCGTTGTGGTAAAGGTTATCATAGGGCTAGCGAATGCAGGTCAGTCCGGGATGTAAAGGGAGGCTTCTGCCCCCTATTGAAGAATCAAGGTACCCCAATCAAAAAACGGGTCACGGGGCCCATGGTCCCAGGGCCCTCAGAAATATGGGAACCAATTTCAGAAAAGCAATCAAGAGGAAGTAGAGGTTTCCGAGGAACCTCCGGAATGGACTTGCGTGCCGCCTCCGACTTCTTACTCATGCCCCAAATGAATGTTCAACCGGTCCCAGTCCATTCCCCTGGACCTTTGCCCCCTGCCACCATTGGGCTTATTCTGGGCCGTGGCTCCTTAACTTTACAGGGACTCATTATATATCCTGGGATTGTTGACCCATATCATAAAGAGGAGATTCAAGTTCTCTGTTCTAGCCCTCGGGGTGTATTTTCTATAAAGCAGGGAGATAGAATTGCACAACTGGTGTTGCTGCCCTCCCTCGGGGATGGAGAAACCTACACTTTACAAAAAAGGGCTATGGGATCTTCTGGAAGTGATTCAGCCTATCTGGCTATACCCCTAAATGAGAGACCTACAATAAAATTGTTAATTAATGGAAAAGAATTTGAAGGGATAATGGATTCGGGAGCAGACAAAAGCATTATTTCACTCCATTGGTGGCCGAAGTCTTGGCCCACTGTTGTTTCATCTCATTCTCTACAAGGTCTTGGATACCAGTCCTCTCCTGCCATCAGTGCCTCAGCCTTAACCTGGCGGGATGCTGAAGGCAAACAGGGATGTTTTACCCCCTATGTGTTGCCACTCCCTGTAAATTTATGGGGACGAGATGTGTTACAAGCCATGGGCATGACCCTAACTAATGAATACTCCCCCCAGGCATCAGCCATTATGGCAAAGATGGGGTATACAAATGGTAGAGGCTTGGGTAGGCAAGAACAAGGCAGAATAAAACCCATTACACAACACGGAAATCGGGGTAGAAAAGGACTGGGTTTTATTTAGGGGCCGTTGAGGCTTCACGACCCATACCATGGAAAACAGAGGAGCCGTTATGGGTCTCTCAATGGCCTCTATCCTCTGAAAAATTAGAGGCTGTCACAAGATTAGTGCAAGAACAGGAACGGCTGGGGCATCTAGAGCCTTCTACCTCCCCATGGAATACACCAATTTTTGTTATTAAGAAGAAATCTGGGAAGTGGAGATTACTCCACGACCTGCGAGCCATTAACAATCAGATGCATCTTTTTGGCCCTGTTCAAAGAGGCCTTCCTTTGCTTTCTGCACTTCCTCAAGATTGGAAGCTTATTATTATAGATATTAAGGATTGTTTCTTCTCTATTCCACTTTACCCACGGGATAGACCAAGGTTTGCCTTCACTATCCCTTCTCTTAATCATATGGAACCAGACAAGAGATTTCAGTGGAAGGTACTGCCGCAAGGCATGGCCAATAGCCCAACAATATGTCAGCTATATGTGCAGGAGGCTTTGGAGCCAATTAGGAAGCAATTTACATCTTTAATCGTTATCCATTATATGGACGATATTCTTATTTGTCACAAAGAGTTAGATGTTTTACAAAGGCTTTTCCCATGCTGGTGGCTGAATTAAAACAGTGGGGATTAGAGATTGCCTCAGAAAAGGTTCAAATTGCAGATACAGGGCTCTTTTTGGGCTCAAAGATTACTCCCAAAAATATAGTTCCTCAGAAAATAGAAATTCGCAAAGACCACTTACAAACATTAAATGATTTTCAGAAACTTCTGGGAGATATAAATTGGTTGAGGCCCTTTTTAAAAATTCCATCTGCTGATCTAAAACCCCTCTTCGATCTCCTGGAGGGTGAGCCTCATATCTCCTCACCCAGAAAATTTACCCCTGCCGCCCACCGAGCCTTACAGATGGTGGAAGAGGCCTTACAGGAAGCACAATTACAACGAATTGAGGAGTCACTACCTTTTAATCTGTGTGTTTTTAAGACAGCTCAATTGCCAACTGCAGTCCTGTGGCAACATGGACCATTACTTTGGATTCATCCAAATGCTTCCCCTGCTAAGATTATTGACTGGTACCCTGATGCTGTTGCACAGCTCGCGCTTCGCGGAATAAAAGCAGCTGTTACATATTTGGCAGGGATCCTGATTCCTTGATTGTGCCTTATACTGCTGCACAAGTTCAGACCTTGGCAGCCACATCTAGTGATTGGGCAGTTTTAGTTACTTCCTTTTCAGGACAAATTGATAATCATTTTCCAAAGCATCCAATTTTACAGTTTGCCCTAAACCAGGCTATAGTGTTTCCACAAGTGACAGCTAAAGACCCACTCCCAGATGGGACTGTGGTGTACACTGATGGATCAAAAACTGGTATGGGAGCTTATGTGGTCAAGGATAGGGTTATATCTAAACAATATAATGAAACTTCACCTCAAGTTGTAGAATGTCTGATAGTACTGGAGGTTCTTGAGGCTTTTCAGGACCCCTCAATATTGTATCAGATTCCTCTTATGTGGTTAATGCAGTTAATCTCCTTGAGATAGCTGGAATAATAAGATCCTCCAGCAGAGTTGCTAACATCTTTCAGAAGATACAAGCTGCCTTGTTAAATAGGAGATTTCCTGTTTTCATTACCCATGTCCGAGCACATTCTGGACTCCCAGGTCCCATGTCCTTAGGGAATGACTTAGCGGACAAGGCTACAAAGCTGGTGGCCGCTGCCTTGTCTACCCATGCACAAGCAGCAAAAGAATTCCATAAGCGCTTTCATGTGACGGCTGAGACCTTGCGCCGTCGTTTTGCTCTATCCAGGAAAGAGGCTAGGGAAATTGTTACTCAATGCCAGAATTGCTGCGAATTCTTACCTACTCCCCACATGGGAATAAACCCACGTGGCATTAGACCATTGCAGATGTGGCAGATGGATGTTACTCATATTCCCTCTTTTGGAAGGCTTCAATATGTTCATGTTTCTGTTGACACCTGTTCTGGCGTAATGTTTGCCACACCCCTAACAGGGGAAAAGGCCTCATATGTGATTCAACATTGCCTTGAGGCCTGGAGTGCTTGGGGAAAACCCAGAATTTTAAAAACAGACAATGGACCAGCATATACCTCTCAAAAATTCCGACAGTTTTGTCGGCAAATGGATGTTACCCATCTAACTGGCCTACCTTATAACCCTCAAGGACAGGGCATTGTGGAACGTGCCCATCGTACACTCAAATCATATCTGATTAAACAAAAGGGGAGTATTGAGGATGTTCTACCCTCGGTACCAAGAGTTGCTGTATCCATGGCACTTTTTACCCTTAATTTCTTGAACTGTGATGCCCAAGGCCACACTGCGGCTGATCGCCACAGTTTAGAGCCTGATAGGCCAAAAGAAATGGTAAAATGGAAAGATGTCTTGACTGATCTCTGGAAAGGCCCGGATCCTATTCTTATAAGATCCAGGGGAGCTGTGTGTGTTTTTCCACAGGAGGAAGAAAACCCCCTGTGGATCCCTGAAAGACTCACTCGAAGAGCTCCTTCACAACTCCAGAATAAGAAGGATGGAGGCCAAGTGGGTGATGAAGACTCTCCTACTCGGGATGATGGTTCCTAGTATGATGGGAGAGTTACGGTGGGCCATCATGTCTACCTTCCCCCTACCGATGCCAGTGATGCAGAATGCCCAGGTGTTCCCTAGATTTTTCACAAATAATAGAGAGTTGGGGCTTGCCTTTTTGCCTTTAGATCCTCAGATACAGAGTTTTCAGGATGAGAGAACCTTGTCATTAGTAGGAAGCTTGTGCTTTACTGTGATTTCTTCATTAAAGGATAATTTTATTCATATGGATCCAGAAAGATCTAATGCTAATCCTTTTGAATTAATGGAAGCTGTACTGATCTTTCTCCTATGATAGTGAGAAGGGACAGATTACTTTTGATTGGAAAGGGGCATTAGGCAACAGTCTGAGTGAGGGACAGAGCTCTGGATCATCTGATTGGTCCTCCTCCAATGTTAAGTATACCCCTTTTAAGAGAACTAATTATTCAGCTGCCCTTTATTTGGGTTGTGAGTAATGATACCTTAGGTAAGAATCAGAAAGAAATAAATTGCTCTGCTTAGAATTGTTTTTATGCATTATGCTGGGATGCTATTAAGCACCCTTTTGCTTTGGTAATGCGCATGCCTCGATTTGTTCCAGTTCCTGTTGAGACGCCAAGTAATTTGAGTTTGTTTAGGGAAAAGCGAGATTTTTGGGATCTCTGCTATTATTGTGGGCCTGATAGCCACCGCGCGGTTACTGCTTCGGTTACCGCCTCGGCCCTTGCACTTTCTGCCACTGTGCAGACAACTCAAACCATTAATGAACTATAGGCCACTGTGACCATGGTCCTAGATAAACAGGCCACTGCCAATTCTCAGATACAAGGAGGCCTGATGTTGGTAAACCAACAGATTAATTTGGTTCAGGAACAATTGGATATATTGTGGCAGATGGCCAAATTGGGATGTGAACAAAGTTGCCTGGCCTTTGTGTCACTTAGTACAATATGAGAATTTTACAAGAGCAGCTAACCTGTCAAAAGCTCTGTCTCAACATTTATTACAGAATTGGACTTTTGAGTTTTGAGC
>NW_024430412.1:0-3743 GCF_017639785.1 Mesocricetus auratus
GACCAGATTGGCTCAAAAACATTGTGATCTGCCTACCTCTGTCTTCTGAGGACTGGATTTAAATACTGGATTATTTAAATCATAAAATACACAATAATAAGATGGTTGGAATGGGGATGAAGAAGAGATATTGAAAAATGCTTTGAAGTGGATGAAATGTATGTGGTACACCCTATGGGCCCTAGCACTTGAGAGCCTGGTGAAGTGGAATCAGGAGTCATCTGGCATGGGATGTACACTGAGTTGTACCAAAGCAGAAAGAGATGGAAGAAAACTTCAGGGAGACATCAAGACATTTCTCTTGATCCCATTCTCTGTCTTTCTGCGTCTGTATCTGTCTCTGTCTCTGCCTCTCTCTCTCTCTTTTCCTCTGTCTTGCATGTTGTTTGCATTTGTATTTGTATGTCTATCTATGTGTTTCAGGTTTTTTTCTATTATGACCAAAGGCTTTCTCTGGTAATGATGACACTTCTGTATCCCCTGTTGGGGGCCTGAAACCTTTTGGCTGGGCAAGGTCCTGCAGACAACCTCCTGCCTGAAATTAAAGCTCCAACTGTCCCACTCTATAAAAGATTCTATGAACATTTCCAGTCCTGCAGCCTCAGGGGTGGGTCTCAGTTCCCACATGAGAAGCTGCTCTCCTCTCCAGGAGCATGCTCATGGGATCTCTCTGGGCTTGCAAAGTAGAGCATTTCTTTTGGAAATGAGGGGTCTGGCAGTGACTGCCTACTTGCATTTCAAATGACACATTTGAGGGAAGGTGTATCTGCCACCCTGACTGTAAACCCACATAGAGAAGAGTCATTGATACTACTAGATGGCCACCTATAATAGATTCCTAAGTGAGGAAGCAAAAAAATCAGAGATCAGAATCAATTGATTGATTTATCCTGTGTGGAGGGAGAAGCAGCATAGGAGCAGACTTTCAGGAGAGCTAGGCTGGGAATTTCTGAGTGGACTGAATCACTGAGGTTACTTTCCTTTCCTCTAGGCTTAATGAGTCCCCCCAGACATCATAAATGTATAGAGATAATAGAGGTTGGGAGCATTTACAGATCATATTCTAAGGGCAACCATCTCAAAATCCCTTCTACAATAACTCTTGAATACATTCCTCACACTTTCAAAGACAGAATTCTGTCTCACTTTTAAGCCCAGCAGAGTACACATGTAAGTTCAAAGTTTAAGGATGACAGAACTCACCAAGGAAGGATTAAAAATTATGAGGTAGTAAGAAGTTGAATCTTAGTAGTCAGCATGATGGAAGGAGAGATGTTTAGGATCTACCCATAACACACCCTTAAGTGGATCAGGGAGTGTGTTCAAGGAGGATAAAACAAGGGGTAGGGGTAGGACAACCAGGGAAATTTGGTAGAGCCATCCCTGAGACTGTGAGTCTGCATGGAATAAAAGGGAGGAAAGAAAGGCAGCCACCTTTGGAGGGTCCTGTCTGGTTTGCTTCCTGTCACCATATATGAAATCTTCCACACTGCCCTCCATATTTAAAACATTGAGACTCCTGAGCGAAGGAAACATGTCTTCCGTGACCTTGTTAATGGGAGAAATTCTGTTTTTCTTTTATTTTTGTTGTTTTGTTTTGTTTCAAGACAGGGTTTTCCTGTGCAACAGCTATGGCTGTCTTGAAACTACCTGTGTAGGTAGACCAGACTGGTCTTGAATCACAGAGATCTGTCTGCCTCTGCCTCCTGAGTGCTGGGATTAAAGGCATGTGCCACCACCTCCCTATTGTGAGGAATTCTTATAACAGCATGAGAAGGATAACAGCTGTGTAAAAATGAACACCATTGTTTATTTAGGGAAGATTAACTCCAGTAAGCAATATGAACATGTGCAGGGTCCTCCCTGCAGGTAGAGCAGGGAAAGGGCTGGTCCAACCGGACTCTTCCTGGGGGCTGAGTGGAATGATGAGTGTTGACGACTCAGACCTTCCCCCCCACTTGTTACTGGGGGAAAAAACACACACTGAGTTGGGAGTCTGTAGAAGCAGGATCTTAATTTTTTAAAACAGGCAGGAATTTATATAGGACTGAGGTAGGGGATGGGAATCTTAGGCTAGGGCAAGGTGATATGAAGAGCGAAGGGCCAATAGTATTCCACCAAGCAGGCAGGTAGCTAGGCAGGGGGCAATCTTGCTTCAGATCTGGCTGAGTCACCCCCACATGGAGGTACAGGTTAAAGACAGGATGCTAAATTCTAGCCAGGCTCAGAAGGTTACACTGGGCCTCACATCTGAGCCCAAAACTCAAAGTCAGGCTCAGGAGCTTACACTGGGCCTAGCATCCAAGCCTTTCTTAGGCCCAACATCTCCCCCTTTTGTTTTTGTAAGAACAGCAGAAATCACGGCCTGTCTTAGGTGGTCCCGCATTGGGAACTTTACCTGTCCCTGAGTACCATGTATCCAGCTCGTTGAATGGACCACTCCATGACCTGTCTTAGGATGTCCCGGTCTGTCTGAGAAGTTGCCAGTCACTTGTCAGGTGGAGGGTGGGGGAGGGATGCTCATATGAGGACTGCCAGTCACAAGGAGCCTGGCTCCTGAGTAGTGAGCCTGAGCCTATTAATGAACTTCAACCTAATAAAGTTTTACTGCCTCTACCTGTTGGCAAATAAATTGCATGACCTTATTAATCATGCAAGTCCCGATAGTGAGGATAAAGAGGAGCAGGAAGAGAGGGCAAAACAGGGGGAGGAGTAGGGTAAGAAGCCATTTAAGCCACTCCACAGCAGGTTGTCCCAGAGGTCCTGCCTTCTCCATTCCAAGTCCTCCTGAGGCCTTTTGATCTTGTCCTGAATGATTCCTGATCTATTGGCATAAAAACAGCACTTTTCCTGTAAAAACAAGCATATGCCTCCCTTTTCAGCTGTTAATGAGTCTAATCCCCTTCAGTTCTGTAAGATTACATTAGCCAGGGAATCAAGCTGCTTTTGGAGATCAAGGATTGTACTAGACACAGCTTTTATGTCACTAACCAATTGGGCAGAGAGCTGTCTGTGGAGCTCAAATGCCATGCCTAGCCCTGCAGCCCCAGTGGCCATACCTGCAGATATTCCCAAGCCAGCAAGTAAAGGAATCATCTGTATGGACCTCATGGGTCTCCTGCCAATGTAATCAAAAGAGGGCTCTGGGTACTGGGCCAAAACAAGTTGTTCTATATTTTTATGAACTTTTTGTTCCCCAACCTGATCTTAAACTCCCCCTCCATCTGAAAAACCGATGGGGGTCAAGTTCCCAGCAAACAGTTTCACCTGGGGCTCCAAAGCTAGGGGCAGAGGCACACCCTCCATCTCTTACAATCCAACCACTCTCACCTCCAGAGAGAAGTCTATTTCAGACCCCAGTCCAATGAGTCCTTTTAGTGGAACTACTGGTGCACATTTGGGCAATGCCATAGCAAGCCAAATGCATTTTGGGACAGAAAGCAGTGCAAGGACAGGGTCCTGGATTCCCATCCACCTGGGGGATAATCTTTGGATTCTTTATGCATATACACTTATTGGAATTTGAAAAAATGGATCCTGATGTGTCAATCATATTAACTGCTATCTTGGTATCACTATATATCTGTTGTATGTCCCATACACTAAAGGGAGATACCGACTCTGATCCACCTGGCAGTCACAGGATTTCCCCATCAGATGAGCCAGGGTAACTTTGGTGTTGTGTTGGTTTCCAAATCTTCCATCACTGGGCAGGATGAGCATCATTGATACCAGGGGGCTTC
>NW_024430413.1:0-12521 GCF_017639785.1 Mesocricetus auratus
ATATAAAAAGACACAGACTAGCAGAATGGATACGAAGACAGAACCCTACCTTCTGCTGCATACAAGAAACACATCTCAACACCAAACACAGACGTTATCTCAGAGTAAAGGGCTGGGAAAAGATCTTCCAATCAAACGGCTCCAAGAAACAAGCGGGCGTAGCAATCCTAATATCTAACAAATTAGACTTCAAATTAAAATCAATCAAAAGAGATGAAGAAGGGCACTTCATATTCATCAAAGGAAAAATACATCAAGACGAAGTCTCAATTTTAAACATCTATGCCCCAAATACAAAGGCACCTACATTCGTGAAAGAAACATTACTAAAGCTCAAAATGCACATAAAATCTCACACACTAATAGTAGGAGACTTCAACACTCCGCTCTCACCGTTAGACAGGACCTCCAGACAGAAACTTAACAAAGAAACAAAAGAATTAATAGAAGTTATGACACAACTGGGTTTAACAGACATCTATAGAACACTCCACCCAAATACAAAGGGATATACCTTCTTCTCGGCACCACATGGAACCTTCTCTAAAATTGACCACATAATAGGAAACATAGCAAATCTCCACAGATACAAAAAAATTGGAATAACCCCCTGCATCTTATCAGACCACCATGCATTAACATTAGAATTCAACAATAACACAAATCGCAGAAACCCTACAAACTCATGGAGATTGAACAATGCACAATTGCACCATCCCTGGGTAAAGGAACAAATAAAAAAAGAAATTAAAGACTTCCTCGATTTCAATGAGAATGAAGACACAACATACACAAACTTATGGGACACTTTGAAAGCAGTGCTGAGAGGAAAGTTTATAGCACTAAGTGCCCACATGAAAAAACTGGAAAACAGTCATACTAGAGAATTAATAGCACAGCTGAATGTTCTAGAACAAAAAGAAGCAAACTCCCCCAGGAGGAGCAGACGCCAGGAAATAATCAAATTGAGGGCTGAAATCAATCAAGTAGAAACCAGGAAAACACTGAGAAGAATCAATGAAACAAAGAGTTGGTTCTTCGAGAAAATCAACAAAATAGACAAACCTCTGTCCAAACTAACCAAAAGACAGAGAGAGAACATGCTAATTAACAAAATCAGGGATGAAAAAGGGGACATAACAACGGACTCTGAGGAAATCAAGAGAATCATCAGGGCATACTTTGAAAATCTGTACTCCACAAAATTTGAAAATTTAAAGGAAATGGACAATTTCCTGGATAGATATCACTTGCCAAAACTAAATCAAGAACAGATAAATAATCTAAACAGACCTATAACCCCTAATGAAATAGAAGCAGTCATCAAAAGTCTCCCAAACAAAAAAAGCCCAGGCCCAGATGGCTTCAGTGCAGAATTCTACCAGAAATTCAAAGAAGAGCTCATTCCAATACTCGTCAAAGTATTCCACACAATAGAAGCAGGAGGCTCACTGCCAAACTCTTTCTACGAGGCTACAATTACCTTGATACCCAAGCCACACAAAGACACCACTAAGAAAGAGAACTATAGACCAATTTCCCTCATGAACATTGATGCAAAAATACTCAATAAAATACTTGCAAACCGGATTCAAGAACACATCAGAAAAATCATCCACCATGATCAAGTAGGCTTCATTCCAGGAATGCAGGGATGGTTTAACATTAGAAAATCTATCAATGTAATCCACCATATTAACAATCTGCAAAAGAAAAACCACATGATCATCTCACTAGATGCTGAAAAAGCCTTTGACAAAATCCAGCACCCCTTCATGATAAAGGTCCTAGAGAGATCAGGGATAACAGGAACGTACCTGAATATAATTAAAGCAATATACAGTAAACCAACAGCTAACATCAAACTAAATGGAGAGAAACTCAAAGCAATTCCTCTAAAATCAGGAACAAGACAAGGCTGTCCACTCTCTCCATATCTCTTCAATATTGTACTTGAAGTTCTAGCTACAGCAATAAGACAACAAAAGGAGATAAAGGGGATACAAATAGGAAAAGAAGAAGTCAAACTTTCACTATTTGCAGATGATATGATAGTTTACATAAGTGACCCAAAAAACTCCGCAAGGTTACTCCTAGAGCTGATAAACACCTTCAGCAATGTGGCAGGATACAAGGTAAACTCAAAAAAATCAGTGGCCCTATTATATACAGAAGATGAAGTGACTGAGAAAGAAATCAGAGAAACATCACCTTTTACAATAGCCAAAAACAGCATCAAATATCTGGGGATAATGTTAACCAAGGAAGTGAAGGACCTGTATATCAAGAACTTTGTGTCTTTGAAGAAAGAAATCAAAGAAGATACCAGAAAATGGAAAGATCTCCCATGCTCTTGGATTGGTAGGATCAACATAATAAAAATGGCAATCTTGCCAAAAGCAGTCTACAGATTCAATGCAATCCCTATCAAAATTCCATCACAATTCTTCAAGGACCTGGAAAGAACATTAATCAACTTTATATGGAAAAACAAAAGGCCCAGGATAGCCAAAACATCCCTATACAATAGAGGAACTTCAGGAGGCATCACCATACCTGACTTCAAGCTCTATTATAGAGCTATAGTCCTGAAAACAGCTTGGTATTGGCACAAAAATAGGCAGGTAGACCAATGGAACCGAATCGAAAGCCCTAATTTTAACCCACACACCTATGAACACCTGATTTTTGACAAAGAAGCTAAAACTGTACAGTGGAAAAAAGAAAGCATCTTCAACAAATGGTGCTGGCATAACTGGGTACTGGTATGCAGAAGACTGCAGATAGATCCATGTTTATCGCCTTGTACAAAACTTAAGTCCAAATGGATCAAAGATCTCAACATACATCCAGCCACACTGAAACTTTTAGAAGAGAAAGTGGGAGATACTCTTCAACGAGTTGGTACAGGAGACCACTTCCTAAACATAACACCAGTGGCACAGGCACTGAGATCGACAATTAACAAATGGGACCTTTTGAAACTAAAAAGCTTCTGTAAGGCAAAGGACACAGTCAAAAAGACAAAAAGGCAGGCCACAGAATGGGAAAAGATATTCACTAACCCTACATCTGACAGAGGGCTAATCTCCAAAATTTACAAAGAACTCAAGAAACAAGTCTCCAAAACACCAAAGGATCCACTTGAAAGGTGGGGTACAGAGCTAAATAGAGAATTCTCAGTAGAGGAGGCTAAAATGGCCAAGAGACACTTAAGAAAGTGCTCAACATCCTTAGCCATCAGGGAAATGCAAATCAAAACAACTCTGAGATACCATCTTACTCCTGTCAGAATGGCTAGAATCAAAAACACCGAAGACAATTTATGCTGGAGAGGATGTGGAGAGAGAGGAACACTCCTCCACTGCTGGTGGGAATGCCGACTCATACAGCCTCTTTGGAAATCAGTATGGAGATTCCTCAGGAAAATGGGAATTAATCTACCACTAGACCCAGCAATTCCACTCTTAGGCATTTATCCAAATGAGGCAGGTTCATACAACAAGGGCATCTGCTCCACTATGTTCATAGCAGCATTGGTTGTAATAGCCAGAACCTGGAAGCAACCTAGATGCCCCTCAACTGAAGAGTGGATAGAGAAAATGTGGTACATTTACACAATGGAGTATTACTCGGCAGAAAAAAACAATGGAATCTTGAAATTTGCAGGGAAATGGATAGCACTGGAAGAAACCATCCTGAGTGAGGTAACCCAGTCGCAAAAAGACAAACATGGTATGTACTCACTTATATATGGATTTTAGACATGGATCAGGATAGTGCCAGTCTGCACTTCCACAGATAGAGAGTCTGGGAAACAGGAAAGAACCTAAAAGATATGCATATATGCATAATACCCAAGAGAAGAGGATGGAGACAAGATCCTCTGAATGGATGGGTGTGAGGAGCCGCCCTCGCTATCGCTATTGCCGTTAGAAGATGGCGCTGACATCTGCTGTCAGTTGGAGTTAACCGTTTAAGCTGTGCCTCTCCCGTGGCGTCATCTGGGGTGATGTGCAAACCACCAATCCAGGCTCTACACGTCTCACTCGGAGCTCCTAGGCTTATATAAGGGGCTGGGTTTCTTAGCTTGGGGTCTCCCTCTAAGAAGCTGATCATCTATCTCTCAAGATGCATTAAAGCTTTACTGCAGAAGGATCCGAGTGTTCTGCGTCGTTCTTGCTGGCGAGACGGTAGCGCGGGACATCTGGTGCCGAAACCCGGAACTCTTCAACATCGCCGGCGCCGCGGGAGACCCCTCGGAAGACGGGGCGGATTCAGAACTGCAGGGACGTAAGTTCAGAGAGGTATGCTTTATCCTGAACACCCCCTTTCTCGACTTTGGCCTTAGTTTGTCATCACCGTGGGACGGGTCAGTGGAGGCTTTGGTGCTAGTCCTGTTTGTCCTTCTCCTTCATCGTGGCTGGTGCTGACAGAACGGTGCTGTCAGTCTGGTGCTGTCAGTCTGGTGCTGTCAGTCTGGTGCTGTCAGTCTGGTGCTGTCAGTCTGGTGCTGTCAGTCTGGTGCTGTCAGTCTGGTGCTGTCAGTCTGGTAACGGAGTTGAGCGCCGTTTTTTAGATAAGCCGCTAGCGCGATGGGGTTGTCACAGTCAGTGGTTACTGCCCTACAGACTGTGCTAAAACAAAGAGATCTTAAAATTGCACCACGAACACTTCAAAATTTTGTGAAGGAGGTAGATAGAGTGGCACCATGGTATGCTTGTTCCGGGTCCCTCACTGTGGCCTCATGGAACAAGCTAGGTAAAGAACTAGACAGGAAGCATGCAGAAGGAGATCTCCACTTAGGTACCAAAGCCATTTGGAAGCTAGTTAAAAACTGCTTGGAGGATGAGGCCTGTCACCCTGCTATAATAGAAAGTCAGGGAACCTTAGAGGAAGTTCAGGATAGCATGTCAGAAACTGAACGGAGTGAGAGAATGGGAGCTCGCAAAAGGAAAGACATGTCTAAGAAAAAAGGCCCTCCCCAAGAAGTTAAGAAAGGGGGAGAGAAAGAAGGGAGTGATCATTCACCCCCTAACAAATCTAAGAAAAGAAAAAGCCAGAATCTAGTCTATACCCTACAGTAGAGCTAGAAGCCTTGGAGCTAGATAATTCTGATTCTGACACTCTGTATTCTAGCGAAGAAGGTGGTCTAGAGGAGGAGGTGGCACGGTATGAGGAAGAAAGATATCACCCTGATAGACACCGGCCACTGAAAACAAAAATGAATGTGAGGCCACCGCCTATAAATCCGGCGGGCTCACGCCCTCAGCGCCTCCGCAGTATGAGCTTCGGCTGAATACTGGTACTGACTCCTTTTTACCTTTAGAGGAACGGAGAAAATACAAGTAGCTTTTCCAGTATTCGAGAATGCGGAAGGCGGAAGAGTACATACCCCTGTAGATTACAATCAAATCAAAGAATTGGCCGAATCCGTTCGTAATTATGGGGTCAATGCTAACTTTACCACATTACAGGTGGAAAGGCTTGCTAATTTTGCCATGACTCCCACTGACTGGCAGACGACAGTGAAAGCAGTGCTTCCCAACATGGGACAATACATGGAATGGAAGGCTCTCTGGTATGATGCAGCCCAGGCACAAGCTAGAGTTAATGCCACGGCTGAAGATGAGAATCAGAGGCAGTGGACATTTGAAATGCTGACAGGTCAGGGTCAACATGCCCTTAATCAAACCAACTACATCTGGGGTGTCTATGGTCAGGTGTCGGCCGCCGCTATTAAAGCATGGAAGGCCCTCACAAAAAGGGGAGAGTCCAGTGGACACCTTACAAAGATTGTCCAAGGACCCCAAGAGCCATTTTCAGACTTTGTGGCCAGAATGACAGAGGCCGCCAGTCGCATCTTTGGTGATTCAGAACAAGCTATGCCCCTGATTGAGCAACTTGTCTATGAACAAGCAACCCAGGAATGTCGAGCGGCTATCGCCCTCGCAAAAGCAAAGGTTTACAAGATTGGCTCAGAGTGTGCAGGGAGCTGGGGGGACCCCTAACCAATGCAGGACTAGCTGCCGCCATTTTACAAACGCACAGGTATAGAGATTTATCTAATCGAAAAGCTTGTTTTAATTGTGGGAGAATGGGGCACCTTAAGAAAGATTGTCAAGCCCCTGAAAGAACAAGAGAATCGAAGCTTTGCCATCGTTGTGGTAAAGGTTATCATAGGGCTAGCGAATGCAGGTCAGTCCGGGATGTAAAAGGGAGGCTTCTGCCCCTATTGAAGAACCCAAGGTACCCCAATCAAAAACGGGTCACGGGGCCCATGGTCCCAGGGCCCTCAGAAATATGGGAACCAATTTCAGAAAAGCAATCAAGAGGAAGTAGAGGCTTCCGAGGAACCCCCGGAATGGACTTGCGTGCCGCCTCCGACTTCTTACTCATGCCCCAAATGAATGTTCAACCGGTCCCAGTCCATTCCCCTGGACCTTTGCCCCCTGCCACCATTGGGCTTATTCTGGGCCGTGGCTCCTTAACTTTACAGGGACTCATTATATATCCTGGAATTGTTGACCCGTATCATAAAGAGGAGATTCAAGTTCTCTGTTCTAGCCCTCGGGGTGTATTTTCTATAAAGCAGGGAGATAGAATTGCACAACTGGTGTTGCTGCCCTCCCTCGGGGATGGAGAAACCTACACTTTACAAAAAAGGGCTATGGGATCTTCTGGAAGTGATTCAGCCTATCTGGCTATACCCCTAAATGAGAGACCTACAATAAAATTGTTAATTAATGGAAAAGAATTTGAAGGGATAATGGATACGGGAGCAGACAAAAGCATTATTTCACTCCATTGGTGGCCGAAGTCTTGGCCCACTGTTGTTTCATCTCATTCTCTACAAGGTCTTGGATACCAGTCCTCTCCTGCCATCAGTGCCTCAGCCTTAACCTGGCGGAATGCTGAGGGCAAACAGGGATGTTTTACCCCCTATGTGTTGCCACTCCCTGTAAATTTATGGGGACGGGATGTGTTACAAGCCATGGGCATGACCCTAACTAATGAATACTCCCCCAGGCATCAGCCATTATGGCAAAGATGGGGTATACAAACGGTAGAGGCTTGGGTAGGCAAGAACAAGGCAGAATAAAACCCATTACGCAACACGGAAATCGGGGTAGAAAAGGACTGGGTTTTATTTAGGGGCCGTTGAGGCTTCACGACCCATACCGTGGAAAACAGAGGAGCCGTTATGGGTCTCTCAATGGCCTCTATCCTCTGAAAAATTAGAGGCTGTCACAAGATTAGTGCAAGAACAGGAACGGCTGGGGCATCTAGAGCCTTCTACCTCCCCATGGAATACACCAATTTTTGTTATTAAGAAGAAATCTGGGAAGTGGAGATTACTCCACGACCTGCGGGCCATTAACAATCAGATGCATCTTTTTGGCCCTGTTCAAAGAGGCCTTCCTTTGCTTTCTGCACTTCCTCAAGATTGGAAGCTTATTATTATAGATATTAAGGATTGTTTCTTCTCTATTCCACTTTACCCACGGGATAGACCAAGGTTTGCCTTCACTATCCCTTCTCTTAATCATATGGAACCAGACAAGAGATTTCAGTGGAAGGTACTGCCGCAAGGCATGGCCAATAGCCCAACAATATGTCAGCTGTATGTGCAGGAGGCTTTGGAGCCAATTAGGAAGCAATTTACATCTTTAATCGTTATCCATTATATGGACGATATTCTTATTTGTCACAAAGAGTTAGATGTTTTACAAAAGGCTTTCCCCATGCTGGTGGCTGAATTAAAACAGTGGGGATTAGAGATTGCCTCAGAAAAGGTTCAAATTGCAGATACAGGCCTCTTTTTGGGCTCAATGATTACTCCCAAAAATATAGTTCCTCAGAAAATAGAAATTCGCAAAGACCACTTACAAACATTAAATGATTTTCAGAAACTTCTGGGAGATATAAATTGGTTGAGGCCCTTTTAAAAATTCCATCTGCTGATCTAAAACCCCTCTTCGATCTCCTGGAGGGTGAGCCTCATATCTCCTCACCCAGAAAATTTACCCCTGCCGCCCACCGAGCCTTACAGATGGTGGAAGAGGCCTTACAGGAAGCACAATTACAACGTATTGAGGAGTCACTACCTTTTAATCTGTGTGTTTTTAAGACAGCTCAATTGCCAACTGCAGTCCTGTGGCAACATGGACCATTACTTTGGATTCATCCAAATGCTTCCCCTGCTAAGATTATTGACTGGTACCCTGATGCTGTTGCACAGCTCGCGCTTCGCGGAATAAAAGCAGCTGTTACACATTTTGGCAGGGATCCTGATTCCTTGATTGTGCCTTATACTGCTGCACAAGTTCAGACCTTGGCAGCCACATCTAGTGATTGGGCAGTTTTAGTTACTTCCTTTTCAGGACAAATTGATAATCATTTTCCAAAGCATCCAATTTTACAGTTTGCCCTAAACCAGGCTATAGTGTTTCCACAAGTGACAGCTAAAGACCCACTCCCAGATGGGACTGTGGTGTACACTGATGGATCAAAAACTGGTATGGGAGCTTATGTGGTCAAGGATAGGGTTATATCTAAACAATATAATGAAACTTCACCTCAAGTTGTAGAATGTCTGATAGTACTGGAGGTTCTTGAGGCTTTTCCAGGACCCCTCAATATTGTATCAGATTCCTCTTATGTGGTTAATGCAGTTAATCTCCTTGAGATAGCTGGAATAATAAGATCCTCCAGCAGAGTTGCTAACATCTTTCAAAAGATACAAGCTGCCTTGTTAAATAGGAGATTTCCTGTTTTCATTACCCATGTCCGAGCACATTCTGGACTCCCAGGTCCCATGTCCTTAGGGAATGACTTAGCGGACAAGGCTACAAAGCTGGTGGCCGCTGCCTTGTCTACCCATGCACAAGCAGCAAAAGAATTCCATAAGCGCTTTCATGTGACGGCTGAGACCTTGCGCCGTCGTTTTGCTCTATCCAGGAAAGAGGCTAGGGAAATTGTTACTCAATGCCAGAATTGCTGCGAATTCTTACCTACTCCCCACATGGGAATAAACCCACGTGGCATTAGACCATTGCAGATGTGGCAGATGGATGTTACTCATATTCCCTCTTTTGGAAGGCTTCAATATGTTCATGTTTCTGTTGACACCTGTTCTGGCGTAATGTTCGCCACACCCCTAACAGGGGAAAAGGCCTCATATGTGATTCAACATTGCCTTGAGGCCTGGAGTGCTTGGGGAAAACCCAGAATTTTAAAAACAGACAATGGACCAGCATATACCTCTCAAAAATTCCGACAGTTTTGTCGGCAAATGGATGTTACCCATCTAACTGGCCTACCTTATAACCCTCAAGGACAGGGCATTGTGGAACGTGCCCATCGTACACTCAAATCATATCTGATTAAACAAAAGGGGAGTATTGAGGATGTTCTACCCTCGGTACCAAGAGTTGCTGTATCCATGGCACTTTTTACCCTTAATTTCTTGAACTCTGATGCCCAAGGCCACACTGCGGCCGATCGCCACAGTTTAGAGCCTGATAGGCCAAAAGAAATGGTAAAATGGAAAGATGTCTTGACTGATCTCTGGAAAGGCCCGGATCCTATTCTTATAAGATCCAGGGGAGCTGTGTGTGTTTTTCCACAGGAGGAAGAAAACCCCCTGTGGATCCCTGAAAGACTCACTCGAAGAGCTCCTTCACAACTCCAGAATAAGAAGGATGGAGGCCAAGTGGGTGATGAAGACTCTCCTACTCGGGATGATGGTTCCTAGTATGATGGGAGAGTTACGGTGGGCCATCATGTCTACCTTCCCCCTACCGATGCCAGTGATGCAGAATGCCCAGGTGTTCCCTAGATTTTTCACAACTAATAGAGAGTTGGGGCTTGCCTTTTTGCCTTTAGATCCTCAGATACAGAGTTTTCAGGATGAGAGAACCTTGTCATTAGTAGGAAGCTTGTGCTTTACTGTGATTTCTTCATTAAAGGATAATTTTATTCATATGGATCCAGAAAGATCTAATGCTAATCCTTTTGAATTAATGGAAGCTGTACTGATCTTTCTCCTATGATAGTGAGAAGGGACAGATTACTTTTGATTGGAAAGGGGCATTAGGCAACAGTCTGAGTGAGGGACAGAGCTATGGATCATCTGATTGGTCCTCCTCCAATGTTAAGTATACCCCTTTTAAGAGAACTAATTATTCAGCTGCCCTTTATTTGGGTTGTGAGTAATGATACCTTAGGTAAGAATCAGAAAGAAATAAATTGCTCTGCTTAGAATTGTTTTTATGCATTATGCTGGGATGCTATTAAGCACCCTTTTGCTTTGGTAATGCGCATGCCTCGATTTGTTCCAGTTCCTGTTGAGACGCCAAGTAATTTGAGTTTGTTTAGGGAAAAGCGAGATTTTTGGGATCTCTGCTATTATTGTGGGCCTGATAGCCACCGCCGCGGTTACTGCTTCGGTTACCGCCTCGGCCCTTGCACTTTCTGCCACTGTGCAGACAACTCAAACCATTAATGAACTATAGGCCACTGTGACCATGGTCCTAGATAAACAGGCCACTGCCAATTCTCAGATACAAGGAGGCCTGATGTTGGTAAACCAACAGATTAATTTGGTTCAGGAACAATTGGATATATTGTGGCAGATGGCCCAATTGGGATGTGAACAAAAGTTGCCTGGCCTTTGTGTCACTTCAGTACAATATGAGAATTTTACAAGAGCAGCTAACCTGTCACAAGCTCTGTCTCAACATTTATTACAGAATTGGACTTTTGAGTTTGAGCAGACACTCCGTGAGTTGAGAATGGCGATCCTGCAAGTGAATTCGACGCATCTGGATCTTTCTCTGATGGAAGGCCTCTCCTCCTGGATTTCATCTGCATTTTCTTATTTTAAGGAATGGGTGGGGGTAGGATCATTTAGCCTAGTTCTCTGCTGTGGAATAGTGTTGATGCTTTGGATGGTGTGTAAGCTCAGAGCCCAAACAAAAGAGACAAAGTGGTGGTGGCACAAGCACTTGCTGCCTTAGAACACGGAGCCTCCCCTGACATTTGGTTAACCATGTTAAAGCAATAGGTCGCTGGCCTCCCAGCTCTTGCACCCCACGAGGCTAGTCTCATTGCACGGGATAGAGTGGGTAGGCTTCAGCAGCCCAAGGAGTTGCAAGGCTAAGCACTGCACAGGAGAGGTCTGCGGTATAACGACTTTCTCCTGGGAGATAAGTCATCTTGCATGAAGGTTCTATGTCATGATCTCCTTCCCCCAGAAAAACGACATCGGACTGGTCAGGGCTCTCTCTGGGGATAAGACCCTGGAGAGGAGCTTTGTACATGTTCCGAATTTGCACATGGGGATTTGACCTCTATCTCCACTCCAAAGTTGTGGGTGTCCTATTGCTTCAAAAATAAATGAATAGGGGGAGATGTGAGGAGCCGCCCTCGCTATCGCTATTGCCGTTAGAAGATGGCGCTGACATCTGCTGTCAGTTGGAGTTAACCGTTTAAGCTGTGCCTCTCCCGTGGCGTCATCTGGGGTGATGTGCAAACCACCAATCCCGGCTCTACACGTCTCACTCGGAGCTCCTAGGCTTATATAAGGGGCTGGGTTTCTTAGCTTGGGGTCTCCCTCTAAGAAGCTGATCATCTATCTCTCAAGATGCATTAAAGCTTTACTGCAGAAGGATCCGAGTGTTCTGCGTCGTTCTTGCTGGCGAGACGGTAGCGCGGGACAGATGGGGAACACGGCGAGGGGAGGGGGGAGTGGGACCTGGGAAGAATAGAGGGGGTAAAGAGGAAGGGAGTTGGTCATGGGGGAACAGGAAGTTGAGGGGGTGGGGGTAGAATAGGGGGAAGAGGGAATCATAGGATCGAAGACAGATCAGGCACCAGAGTGACCTCGAGTGATCTAAAGGTATAACATCAATTGGCAAGCTAAGCAATAGTGGAGGGACCACCTCGAGTGCCCATTCCTGATAATGAACTTGATGTCTATAACCATCCGGGAGCCTTCATCCTGTGACTGATGGAAGCAGAGGCAAACACACAACTAATCACTGAACTGAACCCAAGGAACCCAGTGACAGAGAGGAGTGATGAGCAAATTGGCAAAGAATGGGCTGACAAAACCAGCAGAGACAGCTGATCTTAACAGGGGAGTGCTCTTGGACCCCAGACCAACAGTGGGGAGGCCAGCATGGGACTGATCTGGACCCCCAAATGTGAGTGTCAGCGAGAAGGCCTGGGCAACCTATGGGGCCCTGAGCTGTGGATCAGTGTCTATCCCTGGTATACAAACTGTCTTCATGTGCCTATAGCACAAAGAGAGATGCTCTCTCAGCCTGGACTCTTAGGGGCGTGCCTTGACCCTACCAAGAGTAAAATGACAGACTCTAGATATCCCCTATGTGGAAGGATTTGGCAATAGGGTAGGAGGGAGGGGGGAAGGGGAGTGCAGGAAGAGGGGAGGGAGAGGGAACTGGGATTGACATGTAAAACAAGCTATTTAAAATTAAAATAAAAAATGAAAAAAA
>NW_024430414.1:0-13654 GCF_017639785.1 Mesocricetus auratus
CTATCATTAGTTTTCATGATATTAACCAGGGAGATTTTCACACAGTGTTGTATCAGTTAGATTTCCATGAAATTCAGCACATAGTTTCACACACAATGAAAAATGGTTAGTTTTCGTGAAGTTCAGCACATAGTTTCACACACAGTGTTGTATCGTTAGTTTTCATGAAGATAAGCACAGAGATTCTCACACAGTGTTCTATCCTTAGTTTTCAGGAAGTTCATCAGATAGTTTCATACACAGTGTTCTATCATTAGTTTTCATTAAGTTCAGCACATAGTTTCACACAAAGTGATGTATCATTAGTTTTCATGAAGTTGAGCACATAGTTTCACACACAGTGTTGTATCGTTAGTTTTCATGAAGTGAAGTAAGCTAGATTCCTACACAGTGTTGCATAGTTAGTTTTCATGAAGTTAAGCACTGAGATTCTCACACCTTGTTGTATCATAAGTTTCCATGAAGTTGAGCACAGAGTTTCACACACAGTGTTGTATCGTTAGTTTTCATGAAGTTAAGCAGGGAGATTCTCACACAGTGTTGTATCGTTAGTTTTCATGAAGTTAAGCACAGAGATTCTCACAGAGTGTTGTATAGTTAGTATTCATGCAGTTGAGCACATAGTTTCACACACAGTGTTGTATCGTTAGTTTTCATGAAGTTAAGCAAGCAGATACCTACACAGTGTTGTATCGTTAGTTTTCATGAAGTTGAGCACATAGTTTCACACACAGTGTTGAATCGTTAGCTTTCATGAAGTTAAGCACAGAGATTCCCACACAGTGTTCTCTCGATAGTTTTCTTGATGTTCAGCACATAGTTTCACACACAGTGTTATATCGTTAGTTTTCATGAAGTGAAGCAAGCAGGTTCCTACACAGTGTTGTATCGTTAGTGTTCATGAAGTTGAGCACATAGTTTCACATACAGTGTTGTATCGTTAGTTTTCATGAGGTTGAGCACATATTATCACACACAGTATTGTATCATTACTTTTCATGAATTTAAGCACAGAGATTCCCACACAGTGTTCTATCGTTAGTTTTCGTGAAGTTCAGCACATAGTTTCACACACAGTGTTGTATCGTTAGTTTTCATGAAGTTAAGCACATAGATTCACACACAGTGTTGTATCGTTAGTTTTCATGAAGTTAAGCACAGAGATTCTCACACAGTGTTGTATAGTTAGTATTCATGCAGTTGAGCACATAGTTTCACACACAGAGTTGTATCGTTATGTTTCATGATGTTAACCATGGAGATTTTAACACAGTGTTGTATCGTTAGATTTCAGGAAATTCATCACATAGTTTCACACACAATGAAAAATGGTTAGTTTTCATGAATTTCAGCACATAGTTTCACACACAGTGTTGTATTGTCAGTTTTCATGAAGATAAGCACAGAGATTCTCACACAGTGTTCTATCCTTAGTTTTCAGAAAGTTCATCAGATAGTTTCATACATAGTGTTCTATCGTTAGTTTTCATTAAGTTCAGCACATAGTTTCACACAAAGTGTTGTATCATTAGTTTTCATGAAGTTGAGCACATAGTTTCACACTCAATGTTGTATCGTTAGTTTTCATGAAGTTAAGCACGGAGATTCTCACACAGTGTTGTATCAGTTAGTTTTCATGAAGTTGAGCACATAGTATCACACACAGTGTTGTATCGTTAGTTTTCATGAAGTTAAGCACGGAGATTCTCACACAGTGTTGTATCATTAGTTTTCATGAAGTTAAGCACAGAGATTACCACACAGTGTTCTATCGTTAGTTTTCCTGAAGTTCAGCACATAGTTTCACACACAGTGTTGTATCGTTAGTTTTAATGAAGTGAAGCAAGCAGATTCCTACACAGTGTTCCATAGTTAGTTTTCATGAAGTTAAGCACTGAGATTCTCACACCGTGTTGTATCATAAGTTTCCATGAAGTTGAGCACATAGTTTCTCACACAGTGTTGTATCGTTAGTTTTCATGAAGTTAAGCACAGAACTACTCACACAGTGTTGTATAGTTAGTTTTCATGAAGTTGAGCACATAGTTTCACACACAGTGTTCTATCATTAGTTTTCATGATGTTAACCATGGAGATTTTCACCCAGTGTTGTACAGTTAGATTTCCTGAAATTCAGCACATAGTTTCACACACAATGAAAAATGGTTAGTTTTCGTGAATTCAGCACATAGTTTCACAAACAGTGTAGTATCGTCAGTTTTCAAGAAGATAAGCACAGAGATTCTCACACAGTGTTCTCTCCTTAGATTTCAGGAAGTTCATCAGATAGTTTCATACATAGTGTTCTATCGTTAGTTTTCATTAAGTTCAGGACATAGTTTCACACAAAGTGATGTATCATTAGTTTTCATGAAGTTGAGCACATAGTTTCACACACATTGTTGTATCGTTAGTTTTCATGAAGTGAAGTAAGCTGATTCCTTCACAGTGTTGCATAGTTAGTTTTCATGAAGTTAAGTACTGAGATTCTCAAACCTCTTTTGTATCATAAGTTTCCATGAAGTTGAGCACATCGTTTCACACGCAGTGTTGTATCGTTAGTTTTCATGAAGTGAAGGAAGCAGATACCTACACAGTGTTGTATCGTTAGTTTTCGTGTAGTTGAGCATATAGTTTCACACACAGTGTTGAATCGTTAGCTTTCATGAAGTTAAGCACAGAAATTCCCACACAGTGTTCTATCGATAGTTTTCTTGATGTTCAGCACATAGTTTCACACACAGTGTTATATCGTTAGTTTTCATGAAGTGAAGCAAGCAGGTTCCTACACAGTGTTGTATCGTTAGTGTTCGTGTAGTTGAGCACATAGTTTCACATACAGTGTTGTATCGTTAGTTTTCATGAGGTTGAGCACATATTATCACACACAGTGTTGTATCATTAGTTTTCATGAATTTAAGCACAGAGATTCCCACACAGTGTTCTATAGTTAGTTTTCGTGAAGTTCAGCACATAGTTTCACACACAGTGTTGTATCGTTAGTGTTCATGAAGTGAAGCAAGCAGATTCATACACAGTGTTGCATAGTTAGTTTTCATGAAGTTAAGCACTGAGATTCTCACACCGTGTTGTATCATAAGTTTCCATGAAGTTGAGCACATAGTTTCACACACAGTGTTGTATCGTTAGTTTTCATGAAGTTAAGCATAGAGATTCCCATACAGTGTTCTATCGTTAATTTCATTAAGTTGAGCAAATATTTTCACACACATTGTTGTATCGTTAATTTTCATGAATTTAAGCAGCGAGATTCTCACACAGTGTTCTAACGTTAGTTTCATTAGTTGTCATGAATTTAAGCACAGAGATTACCACACAGTGTTCTATCGTTAGTTTTCGTGACGTTCAGCACATAGTTTCACACAAAGTGTTGTGTCACTATATTTTATGATGTTAACCATGGATATTTTCACACAGTGTTGTATAGTTAGTTTTCATGAAGTTGAGCACATAGTTAACACACAGTGTTGTATCATTAGTTTTCATGAAGTTAAGCACAGAGCTACTCACACAGTGTTGTATAGTTATTTTTCATGAAGTTGAGCACACAGTTTCACACACAGTGTTGTATCATTAGTTTTCATGATGTTAACCATGGAGATTTTCACACAGTGCTCTATAGTTAGTTTTCGTGAAGTTCATCACATAGTTTCACACACAGTGTTGTATCATTAGTTTTGATAAATTAAGCACCTAGATTATCACACAGTGTTGTATTGGTAGTTTTCATGAAGTTGAGCACAGAGTTTCACACACAGTGTTGTATCGTTAGTTTTCATAAAGTTAAGCAGGGAGATTCCCACACAGTGTTGTATCGTTAGTTGTCATGAAGTTGGCCACTTAGTATCACACACAGTGTTGTAACGTTAGTTTTCATAAAGTTAAGCAGGGAGACTCTCACACAGTGTTGTATCATTAGTTTTCATGAAGTTAAGCATAGAGATTCCCATACATTGTTCTAACGTTAGTTTCATTAAGTTGAGCACATAGTATCACAAACAGTGTTGTATATTTAGTTTTCATGAAGTTCAGCACATTGTTTCACTCGCAATGTTGTATCGTTAGTTTTCATGAAGTTAAGCACACAGATTCTCACACAGTGTTGTATAGTTAGTATTCATGCAGCTGACCACATAGTTTCACACACAGTGTTGTATCGTTAGTTCTCATGAAGTTAGGCAGAGAGATGGTCACACAGTGTTGTATCGTTAGTTTATATGAAGTTAAGCACAGAGATTACCACACAGTGTTCTATCGTTAGTGTTCGTGAAGTCAGCACATAGTTTCACAAGCAGTGTTGTATCGTTAGTTTTAATGAAGTGAAGCAAGCAGATTCCTACACAGTGTTCCATAGTTAGTTTTAATGAAGTTAAGCACTGAGATTCTCACACCGTGTTGTATCATAAGTTTCCATGAAGTTGAGCACATAGTTTCACACACCGTGTTGTATCGTTAGTATTCATGAAGTTAATTACAGAGCTACTCCCTCTGTGTTGTATAGTTAGTTTTCATGAAGTTGAGCACATAGTTTAACACACAGTGTTGTATCATTAGTTTTCATGATGTTAACCATGGAGATTTTCACACAGAATTGTATAGTTAGATTTCATGAAATTCAGCACATAGTTTCACACACAATGAAACATGGTTAGTTATCGTGAAGTTCAGCACATAGTTTCACACACAGTGCTGTATCGTGAGTTTTGATAAATTAAGCACCTAGATTATCACACAGTGTTGTATCGTTAGTTTTCATGAAGTTGAGCACATAGTTTCACACACAGTGTTGTAATGTTAGTTTTCATAAAGTTAAGCAGGGAGACTCTCACACAGTGTTGTTTCGTTAGTTTTCATGAAGTTAAGCATAGAGATTCCCATACAGTGTTCAAATGATAGTTTCATTAAATTGAGCACATGGTTTCACACACAGTGTTGTATCGTTAGTGTTGATAAATTAAGCACCTAGATTACCACACAGTGTTGTATTGTTAGTTTTCATGAAGTTGAGCAGGGAGATTCTCACACAGTGATGTATCGTAATTTTTCATGAAGTTGACCACATAGTTTCACACACAGTGTTTTAATGTTAGTTTTCATAAAGTTAAGCAGGGAGACTCTCACACAGTGTTGTATTGTTAGTTTTCATGAAGTTGAGCACATAGTTTCACACACAGTGTTGTATCGTTAGTTTTCATGAAGCTATGCAGGGAGATTCTCACACAGTGTTGTATTGTTAGTTTTCATGAAGTTGACCACATAGTTTCACACACAGTGTTGTAATGTTAGTTTTCATAAAGTTAAGCAGGGATACTCTCACATAGTGTTGTTTCGTTAGATTTCATGAAGTTAAGCATAGAGATTCCCATACAGTGTTCAAATGTTAGTTTCATTAAGTTCAGCACATAGTTTCACACACAGTGTTGCATAGTTAGTTTTCATGAAGTTAAGCACAGAGATTGCCATACAGTGTTCTATCTTTAGTTTCATTATGTTGAGCACATAGTTTCACACATAGCGTTGTGTCTTTGCTTTTCATAACTTTGAGCACATAGTTTCACACACAGTGCTGTATCGTTAGTTTTCATCAAGTTAAGCATAGAGATTCTCACACAGTGTTGCATAGTTAGTTTTCATGATGCTGAGCACATAGTTTCACACGCAGTTTTGTGTCGTTAGTTTTCATCAAGTTAAGCATAGAGATTCTCACAAAGAGTTGTATAGTTTTCATGAAGCTGAGCACATAGTTTCACACACAGTGTTGTATCATTAGTTTTCATGATGTTAACCATGGAGATTTTCACAGAGTTTTGTTTAGTTAGATTTCATGAAATTCAGCACATAGTTTCACACACAATGAAAAATGGTTAGTTTTCATGAAGTTCAGCACATAGTTTCACCCACAGTGTTGTATCGTTAGTTTTGATAAATTAAGCACCTAGATTATCACACAGTGTTGTATTGTTAGTTTTCATGAAGTTGAGCACATAATTTCAAACACAATGCTGTATCGTTAGTTTTCATGAAGTTGAGCACATAGTATCACACACAGTGTTGTATCTTTAGTTTACATTAAGTTAAGCACGGAGATTCTCACACAGTGTTGTATCGTTACTTTTCATGATGTTAAGAACTGAGATTACCACACAGTGTTCTATCGTTAGTTTTCGTGAAGTTCAGCACATAGTTTCACACACAGTGTTTTAACGTTAGTTTTAATGAAGTGAAGCAAGTAGATTCCTACACAGTGTTGCATAGTTAGTTTTCATGAAGTTAAGCACAGAGCTACTCACACAGTGTTGTATAGGTAGTTTTCATGAAATTAACCACAGAGCTACTCACACAGTGTTGTGTAGTTAGTTTTAATGAAGTGAAGCAAGCAGATTCATACACAGTGTTGCATAGTTAGTTTTCATGAAGTTAAGCAAAGAGATTCCCATACAGTGTTCTAACTTTAGTTTCATTATGTTGAGCACATAGTTTCACACACAGCGTTGTGTCTTTGCTTTTCATAACTTTGAGCACATAGTTTCACACACAGTGCTGTATCGTTAGTTTTCATCAAGTTAAGCATAGAGATTCTCACACAGTGTTGTATAGTTAGTTTTCATGATGCTGAGCACATAGTTTCACACACAGTGTTGTGTCATTAGTTTTCATGAAGTTAAGCACAGAGGTACTCACACAGTGTTGTATAGTTAGTTTTCATGAAGATGAGCACATAGTTTCACACACAGTGTTGTATCATTAGTTTTCATGATGTTAACCATGGAGATTTTCACACAGTGTTGTATAGTTAGATTTCATGAAATTCAGCACATAGTTTCACACACAATGAAAAATGGTTAGTTTTCATGAAGTTCAGCACATAGTTTCACCCACAGTGTTGTATCGTTAGTTTTGATAAATTAAGCACCTAGATTATCACACAGTGTTGTATTGTTAGTTTTCATGAAGTTGAGCACATAGTTTCACACACAGTGTTGTATCGTTAGTTTTCATGAAGTTAAGCAGGGAGATTCTCACACAGTGTTGTATCGTTAGTTTTCATGAAGTTAAGCACAGAGATTCCCATACAGTGTTCTAACGTTAGTTTTCATTAAGTTGAGCACATAGTTTCACACACAGTGTTGTATCATTAGTTTTCATGAAGTTGAGCACATAGTTTCACACACAGTGTTGTATCGTTAGTTTTCATGAAGTTAAGCACAGAGATTCTCACACAGTGTTGTATCGTTAGTTTACATGAAGTTAAGCACAGAGATTACCACACAGTTTTCTATCGTTAGTTTTCGTGAAGTTCAGCACATAGTTTCACACACAGTGTTGTATCGTTAGTTTTAATGAAGTGAAGCATGCAGATTCCTACACAGTGTTGCATAGTTAGTTTTCATGAAGTTAAGCACAGAGATTCCCATACAGTGTTCTAACTTTTGTTTCATTATGTTGAGCACATAGTTTCACACATAGCGTTGTGTCTTTGCTTTTCATAACGTTGAGCACATAGTTTCACACACAGTGCTGTATCGTTAGTTTTCATCAAGTTAAGCATAGAGATTCTCACACAGTGTTGTATAGTTAGTTTTCATGAAGTTGAGCACATAGTTTCACACACAGTGTTGTATCGTTAGTTTTCATGAAGTTAAGCACAGAGCTACTCACACAGTGTTGTATAGTTAGTTTTCATGAAGTTGAGCACATAGTTTCACACACAGTGTTGTATCATTAGTTTTCATGATGTTAACCATGGAGATTTTCACACAGTGTTGTATAGTTAGATTTCATGAAATTCAGCACATAGTTTCACACACAATGAAACATGGTTAGTTTTCATGAAGTTCAGCACATAGTTTCACACACAGTGTTGTATCGTTAGTTTTGATAAATTAAGCACCTAGATTATCACACAGTGTTGTATTGTTAGTTTTCATGAAGTTGAGCACATAGTTTCACACACAGTGTTGTATCGTTAGTTTTCATGAAGTTAAGCACTGAGATTCTCACACAGTGTTGTATCGTTAGTTTTCATGAAGTTGAGCACATAGTTTCACACACAGTGTTGTATCGTTAGTTTTCATGAAGTTGAGCACATAGTTTCACACACAGTGTTGTATCGTTAGTTTTCATGAAGTTAAGCAGAGAGATTCTCACACAGTGTTTTATGTTAGTTTACATGAAGTTGAGCACATAGTTTCACACACAGTGTTGTATTGTTAGTTTTCATCAAGTTAAGCAGAGAGATTCTCACACAGTGTTGTATCGTTAGTTTTCATGAAGTTAAGCACAGAGATTCTCACACAGTGTTGTATCGTTAGTTTTCATGAAGTTGAGCACATAGTTTCACACACAGTGTTGTATCGTTAGTTTTAATGAAGTTAAGCATGCAGATTCCTACACAGGGTTGCATAGTTAGTTTTCATGAAGTTAAGCACAGAGATTCCCATACAGTGTTCTAAAAGTTCAGCACATAGTTTCACACACAGGGTTGTATCATTAGTTTTCATGATGTTAACCATGGTGATTTTCACACAGTATTGTATAGTTAGATTTCATGAAATTCAGCACATAGTTTCACACACAATGAAAAATCGTTATCTCTCGTGAAGTTCAGCACATAGTTTCACACAAAGTGTTGTGTCACTAGTTTTCATGAAGTTGAGCACATAGTTTCACACACAATGTTGTATCGTTAGTTTTCATGAAGTTAAGCACAGAGATTACCACACAGTGTTCTATCGTTAGTTTTCGTGAAGTTCAGCACATAGTTTCACACACAGTGTTGTATCGTGAGTTTTGATAAATTAAGCACCTAAATTATCACACAGTGTTGTATTGTTAGTTTTCATGAAGTTGAGCACATAGTTTCACACACAGTGTTGTATCCTTAATTTTCATGAAATTAAGCACAGAGATTACCACACAGTGTTCTATCGTTAGTTTTCCTGAAGTTCAGCACATAGTTTCACACAAAGTGTTGTGTCACTAGTTTTCATGAAGTTGAGCACATAGTTTCACACACAGTGTTGTATCGTTAGTTTTCATGAAGTTAAGCACAGAGATTCCCATACAGTGTTCTATACGTTAGTTTCATTAAGTTGAGCACATGGTTTCACACACAGTGTTGTATCATTTGTTTTCATGAAGTTGAGCACATAGTTTCACACACAATGTTGTATCGTTAGTTTTCATGAAGTTAAGCACACAGATTCTCACACAGTGTTGTATAGTTAGTATTCATGCAGCTGAGCACATAGTTTCACACACAGTGTTGTATCGTTAGTTTTCATGAAGTTAAGCAAGGAGATTCTCACACAGTGTTGTATCGTTAGTTTACATGAAGTTAAGCACAGAGATTACCACACAGTGTTCTATCGTTAGTTTTCGTGAAGTTCAGCACATAGTTTCACACACAGTGTTGTATCGTGAGTTTTGATAAATTAAGCACCTAAATTATCACACAGTGTTGTATTGTTAGTTTTCATGAAGTTGAGCACATAGTTTCACACACAGTGTTGTATCCTTAATTTTCATGAAATTAAGCACAGAGATTACCACACAGTGTTCTATCATTAGTTTTCGTGAAGTTCAGCACATAGTTTCACACAAAGTGTTGTGTCACTAGTTTTCATGAAGTTCAGCACATAGTTTCACACACAGGGTTGTATCATTAGTTTTCATGATGTTAACCATGGTGATTTTCACACAGTATTGTATAGTTAGATTTCATGAAATTCAGCACATAGTTTCACACACAATGAAAAACCTTTAGCTCTCGTGAAGTCTAGCACATAGTTTCAAACACATTGTTGTATGGTGAGTTTTGATAACCTAAGCACCTAGATTATCACACAGTGTTGTATTGTTAGTTTTCATGAAGTTCAGCACATAGTTTCACACAAAGTGTTGTGTCACTAATTTTTATGAAGTTGAGCACATAGTTTCACACACAATGTTGTATCATTAGTTTATATGATGTTAAGCGCAGAGATTCCCATACAGTTTTCTAGAGTTAGTTTCATTATGTTGAGTACATAGTTTCACACACAGCGTTGTATCTTTACTTTTCATAACTTTGAGCACATAGTTTCACACACAGTGCTGTATAGTTAGTTTTCAACAAGTTAAGCATAGAGATCCTCACACAGTGTTGTATAGTTAGTTTTCTTGATGCTGAGCACATAGTTTCACACATAGTGTTGTATCGTTAGTTTTCATGAATTTAAGCATGGAGAATCTCTCACAGTGTTGTATCATTTGTTTCTTGAAATTAAGCACAGAGATTACCACACAGTGTTCTATCATTAGTTTTCGTAAAGTTCAGCACATAGTTTCACACACAGAGTTGTATCATTAGTTTTCATGAAGTTAAGCACATAGTATTCTCACACAGTGTTGTATCGTTAGTTTTCATGAAGTTAAGCACATAGTTTCACACACAGTGTTGTATCGTTAGTTTTCATGAAGTTAAGCACATAGTTTCACACACAGTGTTGTATCGTTAGTTTTCATGAAGTTAAGCACATAGATTCTCACACAGTGTTGTATCGTTAGTTTTCATGAAGTTGAGCACATAGTTTCACACACAGTGTTGTATCGTTAGTTTTCATGAAGTTAAGCACGGAGATTCTCACACAGTGTTGTATCGTTAGTTTTCATGAAGTTAAGCACAGAGATTCTCACACAGTGTTGTATCGTTAGTTTTCATGAAGTTGAGCACATAGTTTCACACACAGTGTTGTATCGTTAGTTTTCATGAAGTTAAGCACAGAGATTCTCACACAGTGTTGTATCGTTAGTTTTCATGAAGTTAAGCACAGAGATTCTCACACAGTGTTGTATCAGTTAGTTTTCATGAAGTTGAGCACATAGTTTCACACACAGTGTTGTATCATTAGTTTTCATGAAGTTAGCACAGAGCTATTCACACAGTGTTGTATAGTTAGATTTCATGAAATTCAGCACATAGTTTCACACACAATATAAAATGGTCAGTTTTCGTGAAGTTCAGCACATAGTTTCACACACAGTGTTGTATGGTTAGTTTTGATAAATTAAGCACCTAGATTATCACACAGTGTTGTATTGTTAGATTTCATGAAGTTGAGCACAATGTTTCACACACAGTGTTGTATCGTTAGATTTCATGAAGTTAAGCAGGGAGATTCTCACACAGTGTTGTATCGTTAGTTTACATGAAGTTAAGCACAGAGATTACCACACAGTGTTCTATCGTTAGCTCTCGTGAAGTTCAGCACATATTTTCACACACAGTGTTGTATCGTGAGTTTTGATAACCTAAGCACCTAGATTATCACACAGTGTTCTATTATTAGTTTTCATGAAGTTGAGCACATAGTTTCACACACAATGTTTTATCGTTAATTTTCATGAAGTTAAGCAGCAAGATTCTCACACAGTGTTGTATCATTAGTTTTCATGAAATTAAGCACAGAGATTACCACACAGTGTTCTATCGTTAGTTTTCGTGAAGTTCAGCACATAGTTTCACACAAAGTGTTGTGTCACTAATTTTTATGAAGTTGATCACATAGTTTCACACACAATGTTGTATCATTAGTTTATATGAAGTTAAGCACAGAGATTCCCATACAGTGTTCTAAAGTTAGTTTCATTATGTTGAGCACATAGTTTCACACACAGCGTTGTATCTTTACTTTTCATAACGTTGAGCACATAGTTTCACACACAGTGCTGTATCGTTAGGCTCATATCTCTATGCTCAGGTTAAGCATAGAGATTCACACACAGTGTTGTATTGTTAGTTTTAATGAAGTGAAGCAAGCAGATTCCTACACAGTGTTGCACAGTTAGTTTTCATGAAGTTAAGCACGGAGATTCTCACACCGTGTTGTATCATAAGTTTCCATGAAGTTGAGCACATAGTTTCACACACAGTGTTGTATCGTTAGTTTACATGAAGTTAAGCACACAGATACTCACACAGTGTTGTATAGTTAGTATTCATGCAGCTGAGCACATTGTTTCACACACAGTGTTGTGTCGTTAGTTTTGATATCCTAAGCACCTAGATTATCACACAGTGTTGAATTGTTAGTTTTCATGAAGTTGAGCACATAGTTTCACACACAGTGTTTTATCGTTAATTTTCATGAAGTTAAGCAGCGAGATTCTCACACAGTGTTGTATCATTAGTTTTCATGAAATTAAGCACAGAGATTACCACACAGTGTTCTATCGTTAGTTTTCCTGAAGTTCAGCACATAGTTTCACATAAAGAGTTGTGTCACTAGTTTTCATGAAGTTGAGCACATAGTTTCACACACAATGTTGTATCGTTAGTTTTCATGAAGTTAAGCACTGAGATTCTCACACCGTGTTGTATCATAATTTTCCATGAAGTTGAGCACATAGTTTCACACACAGTGTTGTATCGTTAGTTTTCATGAAGTTAAGCACAGAGCTACTCACACAGTGTTGTGTAGTTAGTTTTCATGAAGTTCAGCACATAGTTTCACACACAGGGTTGTATCATTAGTTTTCATGATGTTAACCATGGTGATTTTCACACAGTATTGTATAGTTAGATTTTATGAAATTCAGCACAGAGTTTCACACACAATGAAAAATCGTTAGCTCTCGTGAAGTTCAGCACATAGTTTCACACACAGTGTTGTATGGTGAGTTTTGATAACCTAAGCACCTAGATTATCACACAGTGTTGTATTGTTAGTTTTCATGAAGTTCAGCACATAGTTTCACACAAAGTGTTGTGTCACTAATTTTATGAAGTTGAGCACATAGTTTCACACACAATGTTGTATCATTAGTTTATATGAAGTTAAGCACAGAGATTCCCATACAGTGTTCTAAAGTTAGTTTCATTATGTTGAGCACATAGTTTCACACACAGCGTTGTATCTTTACTTTTCATAACGTTGAGCACATAGTTTCACACACAGTGCTGTATCGTTAGTTTTCATCAAGTTAAGCATAGAGATTCTCACACAGTGTTGTATAGTTAGTTTTCATGATGTTGAGCACATAGTTTCACACACAGTGTTGTATCGTTAGTTTTCATGAAGTTAAGCAGGGAGATTCTCACACAGTGTTGTATCATTAGTTTTCATGAAGTTAAGCACAGAGATTACCACACAGTGTTCTATCATTAGTTTTCCTAAAGTTCAGCACATAGTTTCACACACAGTGTTGTATCATTAGTTTTAATGATGTTAACCATGGTGATTTTCACACAGTATTGTATAGTTACATTTCATGAAATTCAGCACATAGTTTCACACACAATATAAAATGGTTAGTTTTCGTGAAGTTCAGCACATAGATTCACACACAGTGTTGTATGGTTAGTTTTGATAAATTAAGCACCTAGATTATCACACAGTGTTGTATTGTTAGATTTCATGAAGTTGAGCACAAAGTTTCACACACAGTGTTGTATCGTTAGTTTTCATGAAGTTAAGCAGGGAGATTCTCACACAGTGTTGTATCGTTAGTTTACATGAAGTTAAGCACAGAGATTACCACACAGTGTTCTATCGTTAGTTTTCGTGAAGTTCAGCACATAGTTTCACACACAGTGTTGTATCATTAGTTTATCATGAAGTTAAGCACAGAGATTCCCACATAGTGTTCTAAA
>NW_024430415.1:0-7407 GCF_017639785.1 Mesocricetus auratus
GAAATGCAACTTGTCCTAATGAGATAACCATTGTTCATATTTTTCATAATGCTACATGTGTAACATCAATGATTGTACCTAATGTATCTGTGCAAGTGCACTTTCTAAATGCTTTCCTGAGCAGATCTTGGAACGATTGTAAACTTTATCAAATTGTAAATGTAAATCATATGCGGGTTACCCTTGTAACAGAATGTAAATCACGTGCAGGTTACCCTTGTAACAGACGAAGGCTGGTAGAATGTTATGGCCCAGATCTGGTGATGGGTACGGTGATGGAGAGGCGCTATGTCAATGGGGGTCCTGGAAATGTTGGCAGTGGCGGTAGGCATTCTGGCTTTATGCCAAGCTCAAACGTGCCTTGTTCCAGAGGCAAGAGATCCATAACCAAGTATTGCTTAGCTTAGCCCATGGCAATCCCGATAGCCATGAAGGTTGGTTACAGATGATTTAAGGTTGGGGTGACTCCATCGACGGACAACCTGTGGGGAAGACCCCTCCCACCTAAGACAGGGGTTTAAGTTCCCCCGAAGACGGATAAGGGAGGGTGACCCTACTTGACCTAAGCCAGGAGTGCCTCATTTGAAAATAAAAAGGGGTGAATTGTAGGAACACCAGACCTTGAGCAGAGACCCACTTCCCCTTCGGCCTGGGAGTAGGCAGCTGTAAGACAATGTTTACTAAAAACATGTTTAGTAAAAACAATACAAAGCCCTGGGCAATAAGTTCCTGGAATAGGCCTGCCCACGGAAACTGCCCTGTCCTCGACCTTTTCCAAAGACTAACCGCACCTTCAGACCCACCCACATCCACCTCTGGTGTCAGGGTATATCATAATCAGCTAGAGTAGGAATAAAGGAGAGACTTCTTGAGGAGCCTTCAGGTCTATGTGTTGTCAATCCCTGACATCCTCCAGTTCTCGGACACAGGCTGCGTGGCAGATGCGACAGAGCTCCACCTGCCTCTGCCTTCCAAGTGCTGGGATTAAAGGCGTGCTCCACCAAAGCCCAGCGACCTATCATTTTTTACCCCAGTGTTTGACTCCCAAGTTTGGAACAGAACAATTAACATAAACACTTCATCTGGCTTCCAATGTGTGGCATGAGGGCACACTAGCACACAGCAGCTTATTCTGCCACTAATGGGACACACTGTCTCACGTGCTTCTGCAGCCTCCAAAGCCACAGCAGCCACTGGCTTTAGCACACCCTGGCCTCAGGCACCTCCTGCCACCCACCTAGAACCCAATCGCCGCATTCAGGAGGCCTCATAACCTTGCATACCGTGCTGTGCCCTAGCCTCATTTTACGTGGGCTTCTCCTGCCTGTACCCCTGTGTCCGATTCTCAGGCCGCTTGCTCTACCTCTTCGTGGGCCGCAGACTTTTCTTGGGTCCACTCCCTGAGTGACTTCTCGGTCTTCTCAGCTGCCTCCATACTTCTTGTACTGCAGCAGCCACACACCCACCGTCTGTGCCCTCAGACCCGACCTGGCAGCACAGCGGCATCCCCACCCAATGTGCTAGCCCTGCTGCCTGGGCACCCCATTATGGCCCCCAGCCCCACCCCAGCGAGTGTTGCTGACACTGTGCTGTTCACACACCCCACCCGCTCCGCACAGCTTTGCAGTCACTGATGTGAAGAAGCAGAAAAGTTTTGCAGATCTGGTGAGACACTTCGGGATTCTTAAGGAGGGAATTACTTTTTATTAAAAACAAATCTTTCCCACGTTAAGAATGGGGAATGTTATTTACACCGCAGTGTTGTGGAATAATCTTTCTGGACACCGCGAAGATGTGTTTTTTGCCAGGGTGCTTCCTGATTGGTTTGATAAAGTGCTGAATGCCAATAGTTAGGCAGGAAGAAGTTAGACAGGATTTCAGGTCAGAGAGAGAAATGAAGAGGAGATGAATCTAGGTGCTGGGGAGACGCCAAGAGAGGCGGAGAAGCAGGACATGCAGGAACAGAGGTAAAAGTCACGAGCTGCATGGCAGCATGTAGAATAATAGAAATGGGTTAATTTAAGTTATAAGAGCTAGTTAGAAACAAACCTGAGCGAAGGCTGAGCTTTCATAGTTAGTAATAAGCCCCATTTTTTTTTTGTGATCTGGTGACCCCAAGAAAAATCAGCCTACACTGCAGGGAGTTAGGGCTCTGTATAGTTCTACAATGGATGGCTTGAAATTGGAAAAAATAAACCAAGGGGTAACCAACTTAGTTGGGATTGACATAATGTTGATTATAATTATTATCAGTTTGGTAATTCATATCTTATCCTTAAAAATGGTTTGATAACTGTGCCAAATATGAAAAATTGACTGATAAGATTCAAGTCTTAGAAAGAACTACTAACAAAACTAAGAAAAATATTCAGACACAGAGAAGAACCTCCTGCACCCTTGCATGATGAAACTGAAGAAGAGCAGCCCAAGGTTAATAGAAAACCAACCTTAGTTTATCCAGTTACGATACAAGAATGACCACCAGATGGCAGGCATCCCTAAGGCTATGCAGAAGTTAACAGGAATCCTGTAGAAATGTTTGATTTGAAGAGATTTAAGGAGGCAGTCATTTCATGTGGTATGCATTCACCCTGTTATTAAATTCATAAGCAACTTAGAACAGAATTATCCCCCAAGACAGGAAAGATTTAGCTTTAGCAGTATTGGAAGCTGGGCCTCAGTTACAATGGCAAACATGGTGTAAAGTTGGATCTAGGGCCATAAAACAATGAAATAGGCTAGAGGTATTGATATTTTCCAAGACCTATTTCTCAGTGAAGGCCAGTATACTGACTGTAAAGCCAGCTTCGATTTGATGATTACATTTTGGCTCTATGCCATATAGCATCTTTGAATGCTTGGGAAAAGACTGAAGAATCAAAAAAGAGGACTGAGTCATTTACTAAAATTACACAAGGCCCAAAAGAAACCTTCACTGATTTTTTTAAAAAATAAAGATTGACCAGTGGTAAACAGAATGATATCAGATCCAGAAGTTAGAAAAATATTAACTGAATCTTTGGCTTTTGAAAATGCTAATTCAGAATGCGAAAGGATGATTAGGCCTTTAAAGGAAATGGATTAGAAAATACAGCTAATATTGAATTTCCACTTATGATGCTGCTTTAATAGAAGTGATTTCTAAAGTTTTAAGAAAAATCAAAATGTCAGATGTTTTAATTGTGGCAAACAACGTCATCTGAAAAGGGATTGTAGGCAAGGCATTCCTAGAAACAATGTTTTTTCTTTTCTAGAGATAATTCAAACAGATGGCTCCAGTCTTCTGAAATATGCAGGTGTGGCTAATGAATGCAGATCAGCAAGGGGCAGGAAAGGCAACCCTTTGCTGACGTTTTTTCTGTTGGATTAGCGACTGCATACAAATCTACTGATATCTTAATTATTGCCTGTGGACCCACAGCCCCACAGTCAGCGTCCTGCTGGCCATTCAGGCCAGTCCCACGGCCCCAGCTTTGTATGTGTGTGTGTGTGCTCAAATAAATTGAGAAATTAATGTGCTAGAACATATTTGCTTCTTGTTTTTTCATTTATTTGTATATGTATGTGTGGGGGCATGTATGTGCCATGAAGGCGTATGTGTAGAGGTGAGAGGACAGCTTGAGGAAGTTGGTTCTCTCCTTCCAATATGTGGGTCTCAAGGATTGAACTCAGCTCATCAAAGTTACTGGCAAGTACCCATCTCTCTAGTCATCTTTTGTTTGTTTTTGTTTTTTGAGATAGGACCAGGAGCTTTCTAAGTTGATCATGCTGGCCTACAACTCACAGAGATCCACATGCCTCTGCCTCCTAATGCAGGGCTAAGGGTGCTTGTCACCACAGCAAGCTTAGCCACCGTATTTTGCTTCTGCTTTGTTTGTTTGCTTTAAAGATTTATTTTTGTCCAGGTGAGGTGATGCACACATTTATTCTATTGCTCAGGAGTCAGAAATAGGTAGATCTCTATAAGCTCCATGCCAGTGTGGTCTATATAGTGAGGCCCTGTCTTTAGAAGATTTATTGTTCTTTATATGTAATTGTGTCTGGATGTGTGAGTGTATACCATGCATGTGGGTGTCTGGAGAGGCCAGAGGAAGGTGGCAGGTCCTCTGGAACTTGGAGTCAAGCTCAGGTCCTCCAGAAGAGCCAGACACACTTGCTCTTCATTGCCGCACATCCCTCCGGCCTCCCACAGTTTGCTTCTTGTTTTTAAATGTTATTCTTATTAATTGTTTTAAAGTTTTATACATGTACACAATATATTTTGGTCATTTTTCTCCCCATCCCTCCCTAAAACTCATCCCAGATCCACTCTTACTGCCTCCCAACTTTGTGTACTCTCTCTTTTTAAAAACAATAGTCCACTGACTCCAATGTTTAGTACCCATATACTCGCGGATGTGAACAATCCACTGGAGCATGGCCAACAGCAAAAGCCACACTCCTTTAAAAAAAAAGAAACTCTTCTTCCCCAGAGGTGCTTGACAATGACTTCTCAACCAGCGCTGGAGAACTCGTGAGCCATCCTGGGATAGTGACTGGTTTGATCTTGTACAGGTCTTATGAAGGGAACAGCCACTACTGTGAGTCTCGTGGTGTCCAGAAGACACTGTTTTGCTCCAGTCCTCCCTGACCTCTGGCTTTATCAGTTTTTCTATCCCGTCTTCCACGATGGTCCCTGGCCTTGTGGGGAGTGGATGTGCTACAGAAAGCCCATCTGTGGCTGAGCACTCCCTAAACACCTATGCTGGGTACCCCACCCACTTGTGAGTTTCCTCGTTAGCTACCATCCACTGCACAGATACACTTATTTGATGTAGTCTGAGAGTGCACTGATGTGTGAGTATAGAGACACTTTTAGAAAAATAATGGTAGACCTCTGGGGCCGACATGTTCCCCAGCCAAGGGCTCTTGACCAGATTTACAGTACCAGACATATGTTTCCTCCTGTGGAGCAGACCTTGAATGTGATCAGAAAGCAGTTGGTTACCCCATAACATTCATACCACTATTGCATCCACAGACATCTTCCCACATCAGCTATTATTGCAGCTCACAAGGTCATATTTTGCTTCATAGTGCAAGCAATAGATACTTTGGGGGCTTCTGTTTCCTTCCTTTCTCTCCTTTTACTGAAAGTCTAGACTAAACCATGAGAAACTGACATTTGGAGGATGAGAATGGTCAAATATCAACAACTTGCCCTGAACATTTAGGGATAGCTGTTGAGTGCCAACCTGAGGCTTTCCCTAAGCCCCGATGAATGGTTGGCCTTTTTCTCATGCATTTCCTTTCTTTAAAACTGTTCTGTGTCAGGCTAGGCACAGTGGCACACAGCTTTGATCTCAGCCCTGAGGAAGCAGAGGCTGGAAGATCTTTGTGAGTTCAAGGCCAGCCTGGTCTATATATGGTGTTCTAGGCTATCCAGGGCTACTCCAGGGAGATCTTGTCTCAAAAACAAACTTTTTTCTCTATCAGTTTTAAATGTTTCACACATTTATCAGCTTTTTACATTAAACTCAATCTTACAACCTGTCTTTGGACTGATGGTCTGCTCAGTCAGTGTGCTGACTGACTTCTGCACTATCTTACTTTGCTTTCTATTTACATTCTCTGAAATTTTTTCCTGTTTTCAAAATTGAGTTTTTTCTCTTTATACTTTCCTACTGCTTTGTGTATTAATTATCACTCATTTTAATGCCCTCGCTACTGGAAAATACAAGGAATTGCTTGCCTTCTTCCCAACTCTGGCATTGAGTGTTTCAGCTCCTTGCTGTTCTCCAGGATGCAGGCATTAGCCTTGCTGCTGACAGCCATGTTCTGCACATGCACCGATCATTTGCTCACCACTTCTTCCGTCACCCTGCCTCTGGTCATTCAGTCACTGCTTTGCTCCCTCCGTGGCAATCTTCTGTACGTCCCATGGACATTGCCCTATTTTTCCATAACCGGTCTCAGTTGTTGGCTCAATGAAAACAACTTGACTTTACTCTCTGACAGCCCTTTGGCAGGCTGGGAGCATGGTTCCAGGTGGGCCTGGTCTCTGGGCCTCTTCTGCTGCTGTGGAGGTTTATTGCTAGGGTAATGGCACCCTCTTGCTTCTGAAGCAGCTCTCTTACGATGCTCTTTTGTGTCTGGTGCTTTTAAGAGCTCTATAACCTCTCTAGGATAGCTGTGTAGACTTGCTGCCATGTATCCTGACTAATATTTACTGTATCTTCTGTGGGTTTGTGCTGTTCTTTCATGTTAGATCAGAATATACTCACCTAACATTTTAAAACCATTTTCCCTCTGCTTTGGGGTTTTTATTAGAGCTTTCATCTGTTCCCCTTTATATCTCAGCTCCTTTTCTCTCTGGATTCAAAGCATCTCTTTCCATCCTTCCCTGTTCTTAAAATGATTCCAAGCCACCATTCAACATATTAAATTGCCAGCTCTGAATACATCAGTAGTCCCAACACCCTTCTAGAAAAAGTGTTCTCATGTCTTACTGGATGAGCCATCCTGGGGGTCAGAGAGTAGCCAGTGCTGTATCGAACTGAATCCATGTCAACCTGACTGGAATTTTGCCTCTCCTTTGCATTGAAGTTTGGTATATCTGCCATTGGTTTAACTGCAGTGGGCACGTTAATAAAACTGTGGGATATACTTGAATATCTCATTGAAATAATGGAGTGGGTGAGTAATGCTGACCACCATGGAACATACAGGCCTGTTGAACAGAATCTTAACAAAGGAGGAACTATCTTGTAGTGATTTGAGGTTTCACTGGGCTGTGAGATTATAAAAATGATGACATTATAATTAATTTTCAGTGAAAATCACAGGGCAGGACTTAATTGTACATTTCAGAGGAGTAAGCTTCCTGAGTGTGAAACCACGTTGATCTGAACTTCTGAAAGGTAGAGAAAGAACAAAATGTAACCTAAACTCTTAGGGGACAACAGCCATATAGCTAGGAATGTCTCTACCCATTCTTCTTTTCCTTTTAAAGAGCAGGCGCAGCCGGGCGTTGGTGATGCACGCCTTTAAATCCTGGCACTCAGGAGGCAGAGGCAGGCAGATCTCTGAGTTTGAGGCCAGCCTGGTCTACTGAGTGAGTTCCAAGACAGCCAGGACTACACAGAGAAAGCCTGTGCATCTGATTATCTCATAAGGATATCTAAAGTCTTTGCGGACCTAAATTTGTTGCTGTCTCTCCAGCCCAATACTCACTCTTATGTATGCATGTATGCATGTATGTATGTATTTGATGCAGAATCTCCTCATGTTGAAGGGAGACTGTCCTTGAGTATTTCTTTTCTGCCACACAGAACCAGGAAGTCCAGTGGAGAGCCTCCTGTCTGATAGGTCACAAAGCGGCTATAGGCTCAGATACTGCTCCCATCAACAACACCAGTTTTGAGCTGT
>NW_024430416.1:0-503 GCF_017639785.1 Mesocricetus auratus
CTAAATTGGACATCAGCATTGAATCTAAATGAATCACAAAACCAAACTGAAAGTTCTAATGTGGGAAACGGAACGGTAGGTAGAAGACATAATACTAGAAATTAAAGAGGAATAAATGAAGTCAGGGAGAGAAGGTGCTGAGAATACATTACATACATCTGTAAAATTGTCAAGAACAAAATTACTCAATAAAAATGTATGGAAAATTCAACAATCTAGGAGGGAAACAATCCCAATTTCGACTTATTTCTTAAACATATAGTTGCTAAAATACGATTTAGTTATATATATCAAGGCAATTCATATTTGTATGACTAGACCACAAATACTTTAGAATCCTTATAATACAGTAACTAAACAGATTATTTCCTTTGAAGATTTATTTTTTTCAATTATGTGTATATGTGTGTGCTGGGGGTGTAAATTTGAGTACAGAGCGAATGGGAAGCCAGGAGAAGGTGTTGGATACCTTTGAGCTGGGGTTGTAAGCAATTGCCAGTCAC